>NC_067118.1:7067147-7367147 GCF_021347895.1 Acanthochromis polyacanthus
GTTTGTGTCTCCTGGTGGTCATTTATGGTTGTTTTGTGTCTCCTCGTGGTTGTTTTTAGTTGTTTTCTGTCTTTTTGTGGTTATTAATTCAAATAATACAGATTTAAACCCCCCAAAAATGATATAAAATACAACTTCACCTCCCTGTAATAAAGACTAACACTAGGAACCTGTAGTGTTATTATTTATGCCAATTGATTTGACTAATTTAGACCTAAAACCTGCAAAAACAGACATGAAAACCCAACAAATTGGAGAACTGGATGGAATTATTTTACTTGTTTCTTTCTTTTGACCCCAAAGAACCTCAAAGGATTGAAACTTAGATTGTTTAATTTTCATCATTTCAAAGTTATTTTGTGAACTGAAACTGAACACAGACAGACAATGAATCAACAGAAGCCGATGACATGAAATATGACTCTTAAATGAAATCTGAAAATCCTAAACGAAAGCACTTTGGTTCAGTGTTTGGTTAGATATTATACTTGCTAACTGGAACTGACAATAATTCTTTACAATTAGTCCTTTACACACTTCAGACAGTAAAAACCTTCCAAGATCATACAGAGAAATCAAACAAATTCAAAGCTTTCCTTGGATTCCTTTTAAGTAAGTGTTTGGCAACAGTGTGGAGAAAAACTCCACCAGACATCTGCCTCGACTGGTCAGGGTGAGGATGAAGGGATCACAAGTACAACATCTACAGGGTCAGAAGAGGAATAAATGTGATTAATGTTGTGGAGATATTTAATCAAGTCCTGGATCAAGTACAGAAGAATATGTATTGCGCTTTAAAGAAAAGTTATCACTCTCAAGAGGTGAAACATCCCAGTGTTTCACATATTCTAAAGCTGCATGAATTACACTTTTTATGAGCAACAGAATGTGTGATTACTCTATAATGTTGAGGCATGAAAACACCAAGAGTTATCAACATATTTAGTTTTTTTCCTCTTGGTTCTACAGAGTCTTTTTTTTTTTTAACTCCTTATTTGCAATCATAGCAGGAAGATGTGTGAAGGTAAAATCTATTTAAAAAAAACAGTTGTTGTCAAGGCCACCTAAACTAACACCAATTCAGAACATATGTCATCTCGAGGCATTTCACAAAGTAAAGAACTTTCAAACTCACAGAAAAATCCAACAAAGTCAATTTCCCTTAAATTTCCTTTGAGTGAGAACTTGGGGGAAAAAACTTTGACAGACCTAGGTACAGGGAGGGCAGACATCTGCCTCAACCAGTTGGGTTGAGAGTGAAGGGATCATAAATGCAACAACTACAGGGTCGGAAGAGGAATAAATGTGATTAAAGTTATGGAGCTATTTCATCAAGTCCAAGATCAAGTACAGAAGAATATGCATTGCGTTTTAAGGAAAAGTTATCCCTCTCAAGAGGTGAAACATTCCAGTGTTTCACGTATTTTAAAGCTGCACAAATTACTCTTTTTTTATGAGCAATAGAATGTGTGATTAATCTGTAACATTGAGGCATGAAAACACAAATAGTTAGCAGTATACAGAGGGTCCTCGACTTATGTCAGAGTTCTGTTCTTACAGCCCGACATAAGTCGATTTTTGCCGTAAGTTGGAACTCTGGCAAAAATGTAAACAATACCGTTATGTGCATCACGATATCGATCAGTTCTTTGGAAAAGTCATGAATAACAGTGACTTTCATGCATGTATGAATCATTTTACAAGAAGATAACAGAATGTGTTGCACTGTTTTTACAACTTGATCGACTTGACCTTGCTTGGGAGCCGTAATGGAGGGAAAAAATTTAGTGAATGTAGCACAATCCAAGCCAGCGTATAGGTAAATGTAAACAAGCCGTCTTACAGCGCCGTGTGACGATGTATTCGTCCACTCTGCTCGTCAAGTAGTTCCACGTAACCATTTCTATCGAAACGCCATAGGTCGAGGACGCCGTAAACCGAGGACCCCCTGTATTTAGTTATTCTTCTTGGTTCTACAGTCTTTTTAAAAGCCTTATTCTTATCGTAAGAAAAGCCTTATCATAGCAGGAAGATGTGTGGAGGTAGAACCTCTTAAAAAAAATGTGTTACTGTCAGGGCCACCTAAACTAACACCAAGTCAGTGCATCTTGAGGCACTTCACACAGTAAAGACCCTCCAAAATCACACAGAGAAACCCAACAAAGCCAGACTTTCCCTTAGATTCTCTCTGAGTAAAAACTTGCGGAAAAAAACTCCGGCAGAACTGGTTCCAGGGAGTTCAGATATCTGCCTCAACCAGTCGGGATTACGGGGTAAGAAAGCAGGACAGCTGACAGAAGATGGTGCGCAATAAGACAATGAACGCTTTGGAGGTCAGTAACTGCCGATCAGAAATATGTAGCTCCAGATCTGGAGGATAAACACAACCTACTGACAAAGACTTTATTCTGCCTTTAAGTACAACACTCTGGGAACCTAAAAAAATTTCAGAACAATTTCAACACAAATGCGAGGAAAGGATTGCGGCATTTCATTTATTTTGATCAGTTTCAAAGGAAAACTGTGCTGAGGATTTACAGCTATTGTAGCTTTTCTATAAGATGAAATCATTACATCTTCACTAAGTGTGTGAAAGTTTAGAAGTTTCAGGAGGTGAAAGGATCCACATTCCACAAAATAAAAGGAAAAAACTCTTTCCCTGGAGCTTCAATCATGTATTGACCCTTTACATTTGTGATGATGACCTGAAGTCATCGTCCAAAGATGGAAGAAGTTAACAGAACACGATGAAGACTGTGCAGAAACGCTGACCTTGAAGACTGAGAATGGTTCATTCGTAGCTCAGTGAAGGTGATGAAGCTGCTACCAGGTTGATGTCGTGAACAGAGCCAACATTTTCATATCAAGGAAGCAGGAAGTGTTGTTTTTGTTTTCACCTTTACAGCACAGCTTGTATAATAGCCTCTGATTTGCCTGTCAAAGCACAAACTTTCCAGAACGTTGAATGAATGAGGAAACAAAGGAGACCCAGCAGGTTGATGTTATCTGCAGTGCAGGCGAAAGAAACCCACAAGAAGTGTGGTTCAATCAGTGTTTTTGACTTTATCTTTATTAATTTTCAAGAACCAACAGAAAAACATACAGACAGAATAATAGTATCATAGAATAAAAGCCGAGCTGAGGCTCCAAGTGTCCAAGATTGTGGGTATAAAATGTCAACACATATATATATATATGTGTGTGTGTATGTGTGTATAAAATAGATTTTTTGTTTTTTTAAAGTGATGTTTTATTTTTCAGCAGTGGGTTTTTCAGGGTACACAGTAGCTAATTATGCATCTATGATTATATACACACACACACACACACACACGTGGACAAAATTGTTGGTACCCCTCAGTTAAAGAAGGAAAAACCCACAATTCTCACTGAAATCACTTGAAACTCACAAAAGTAACAATAAATAAAAATTTATTGAAAATTAAATAATCAAAATCAGCCATCACTTTTGAATTGTTGATTAACATAATTATTTAAAAAAACAAACTAATGAAACAGGCCTGGACAAAAATGATGGTACCCATAACTTAATATTTTGTTGCACAACCTTTTGAGGCAATCACTGCAATTAAACGATTTCTGTATTTGTCAATGAGCGTTCTGCAGCTGTCAACAGGTATTTTGGCCCACTCCTCATGAGCAAACAGCTCCAGTTGTCTCAGGTTTGATGGGTGTCTTCTCCAAATGGCATGTTTCAGCTCCTTCCACATATGTTCAATGGGATTCAGATCTGGGCTCATAGAAGGCCACTTTAGAATAGTCCAACGCTTTTCTCTCAGCCATTCTTGGGTGTTTTTGGCTGTGTTTTGGATCGTTGTCCTGTTGGAAGACCCATGACCTGCGACTGAGACCAAGCTTTCTGACACTAGGCAGCACATTTCTCTCCAGAATGCCTTGATAGTCTTCAGATTTCATTGTACCTTGCACACTTTCAAGACTCCCTGTGCCAGATGCAGCAAAGCAGCCCCAAAACATTACTGAGCCTCCTCCATGTTTCACCGTAGGGACAGTGTTCTTTTCTTCGTATGCTTGGTTTTTGAGTCTATGAACATAGAGTTGATGTGCCTTACCAAAAAGCTCCAGTTTGGTCTCATCTGTCCAAAGGACATTCTCCCAGAAGCTTTGTGGCTTGTCAACATGCATTTTTGCAAATTCCAGTCTGGCTTTTTTATGAGTTTTTTTCAGCAGTGGTGTCCTCCTTGGTCGTCTCCCATGAAGTCCACTTTGGCTCAAACAATGACGAATGGTGCGATCTGACACTGATGTACCTGGGCCTTGGAGTTCACCTTTAATTTCTTTGGAGGTTGCTCTGGGCTCTTTGGATACAATTCCAACGATCCGTCTCTTCAATTTGTCATCAATTTTCCTCTTGCGGCCACGTCCAGGGAGGTTGGCTACTGTCCCGTGGGTCTTGAACTTCTGAATAATATGAGCCACTGTTGTCACAGGAACTTCAAGCTGTTTAGAGATGGTCTTATAGCCTTTACCTTTAAGATGTTTGTCTATCATTTTTTTTCGGATGTCCTGGGACAATTCTCTCCTTCGCTTTCTGTTGTCCATGTTCAGTGTGGTACACACCTTTTCACCAAACAGCAGGGTGACTACTTGTCTCCCTTTAAATAGGCAGACTGACTGATTATGAGTTTGGAAACACCTGTGATGTCAATTAAATGACACACCTGAGTTAATCATGTCACTCTGGTCAAATAGTTTTCAATCTTTTATAGAGGTACCATCATTTTTGTCCAGGCCTGTTTCATTAGTTTGTTTTTTTAAATAATTATGTTAATCAACAATTCAAAAGTAATGGCTGTTTTTGATTATTTAATTTTCAATAAATTTTTATTTATTGTTACTTTTGTGAGTTTCAAGTGATTTCAGTGAGAATTGTGGGTTTTTCCTTCTTTAACTGAGGGGTACCAACAATTTTGTCCATGTGTGTATATATATATTAATAAGATTCATCCCTTTTCCTCAGCTGTTCTAATTGTTTCATCAAAGTCAGGAGGTGATGATCTTGTTGCTTCGTTGCCTGTAGGAGGAAGATGAGGAAGAGGACGTCTGCTGCATCATGCTGCACAGATTGCAGAGGAGGTGGGAGGTGCTGAGCTGCATGAGGAGGTAAGTCTGCTGGGAGGTCACACTCTATCTACAAAGAGCTCAGCAGGATGGAGCGACAAACTGCTGCAGAGGGAAAACAAAGACTGATTCCTCGACTCGATAATCAGCAGGGAGTACCACTCTGAGAGGTTAAAGGTCGGGGATGTGGAGCAGCAGAAATCAGATGAGTTTGTTGTGTCCAGCAGAAGGTCTGAAGGTCTGAAGGTCTCCAGTTCTCCACCCTGCTGCTTCCTTTTCATGCAAATCTGGACTTAATGCAAGTTTAGCATCTCAGCCTCCATCTCCTGGACATCCTGTTCCTTCTGTAAAAGCTTGAGAACTGCTCCACTTTGACAAACACATAAATAAAGTTCAATAAAACCAGAAAAGATGTTTGCTAATGTGAATCTCAAGCAAGAATCACATTTCTTTCTCATATTTTCATGTCTTTGCAGTCTGACTCACTGGTTGTGTGTAATATTCACAGAAACTAATTTTTAAAAATTTAAATTCAGTGATCAGTTCTGATTTGTTGTTTGTGGTCTTTAAGTTTTAAAAACAAGACGAAGAAGAACAACAGCTAATATACAGTAAAAGGCAGCAACCACTGTTCTGAGATCAGTCAGTCTCTCTGTGTGGTTTATGGTTGTTTTATGTTGTTTTGTGTCTCCTGGTGGTTTTTTGTCTCTTTGTGATTGGTATATATATATATATATATATATATATATATATACATCTACTTGCTGGAGTTGCAAGCAATTTTTTTGAAAAGAATTGTGTAAAAATAATCCTCATAATACAGTCTAATTGCACCACCTGTTCATATAAAAAAACTGATCAGTGCAGCTTTAATATAAGGTAAACACTGAGTTCTTTCACCTCTTTAGGCTGACAAGTTTCTTTACAATTCAATGCACATTCTTGTGGATTAGATGCAACACTTGATTAAACATTTATACCTTCTTTAAAAAAAATGTGGATTCTTCTTTACTAGATGCAGGACTTGAATAATTATCTCCACAAAATAATAATAGGCCCAGTTTTCTTCTTCTTCTGACACCGTAGATGTTGCAGCTATTTTGCAGTGATGTAGCATCAGTTACCATGGTGACGCAGCTGTTTAGCATCTGTTACCATGGTGATGTAGCTGTTTAGCATCAGTTACCATGGTGACGCAGCTGTTTAGCATCTGTTACCATGGTGATGTAGCTGTTTAGCATCAGTTACCATGGTGATGCAGCTGTTTAGCATCTGTTACCATGGTGATGTAACTGTGTAGCATCAGTTACCGCGGTGATGCAGCTGTTTAGCATCTGTTACCATGGTGATGTAACTGTGTAGCATCAGTTAGCGTGGTGATGCAGCTGTTTAGCATCTGTTACCATGGCGATTTAACTGTTAATCATCAGTTACCATGGCGATGTAAGTGTTTAGCATCAGTTACCGCATTATGGGGGCAGCCGTGATGTAAAAGGAGCCGTCTCTTAAAGGCACAGTGAATGAGAGCAGGGAAATTTGCACCATGGTGATATAGCTGCACAGCATGCGTTACCATGGTGATATAGCAGGTTAAAACTATGGATTTAGGTTCACAGATGCATTTAAAGCTGAATTTTTCATTGCAGAACTGATTAAATTCTGAGTTTTTGCAGCTACAAGTGAATGAACTGACAGGATTGAAGAAACTTAATGTGCAGCTTTAAGTTCAAGGCTGTAAAATGGAGCACAGTTGTAAATCGGCACCCAGAAAATACTGAGTTTCACACGTAGAATTTCCTGCTTTCTTGTGAATTTTTAATGCATGCCAGTTGTAATAACCTGTAATAACAGCAAATCACTGCTTACAACAAATACATGGTTGGAAATATTCTGAAAAAAGTGACTTTATCTTCAGTTTTTAATATATTTTTACAGGTTTACAACCAGAAAATCAGTCATATTTGGTGTGAAGCTGTAAATCTGGTCTTTTCTCCTTGTATCTTCTTCCCATCCTCCATCGACCTCTCTCTTCCTCTCTCACACCTCAGATTCCTCCCATGTTCTCCCCCCTCTTGTCTATTCATATCGCATTTTTTTCCCTCTGCCTCCTGAATGATTCAATCCCACCGTGTTCTTCTCCCCGTGAATCATTCTCCGTGTGCAGCGTTCCCCTAGCGGCTGCAGGAGGCGCTAGCGGCGGGTTAGCTCTGCAACCATCCCTCTCTGTCTCCCCCAGTCCTCCCCTCCTCCAGCCTCCATCACCCAGCACTGCAGAAGAGGCCTCTTGTCTCCCCCGCAGTCTGCAAGGCCTTTCTTTCGCCTCCCCCCTCCGCCTCCCCTCCTCTCTCTGCTGGTGTTATTGTCCCAGTTTCTCCGTGGCACCCTGATCTGGATGACCTCTAGCGACATGCAATATTCAGAGGATGGCCAAGTTTTTACGTTTTGCATCCACAGCATCACAAATTTGCTATTACCAATCTCCCCCTTTCTTCTTTATCTTTTTGTTTTATTGTCCAGAGATGATGCCTCTTTCCCACAGGGGGCGCCCTTCATCTTTAGTCTCTGCTCAGGTGGGTGCCGGGTCAGGAGGGGGCAAAAAAACTGCAACCCTCAATTAATTTGGATTTTTTGGTCTCCTCTTTGTGTCTGAGACGCACCGGGGCCTCTCCTCCTCCGGCTACAGGGGGCGCCAGTCTCTCTCCGCCAACCACCGCCATCTTTCTCCTCACCCCTCTCCCTCTTCCCCACCCCATCTCGCCTCCCCCTTCCCCCTCTCTGAAAGGCTGTTAAGCGCTCCTTCTGCACACAGCACTGCAGATGAGGCCTCTCCGCCTCCCCCACAGCCAGCCAGGCCTCTCTCTCTCTCTCTCTCTCTCTCTCTCTCTCTCTCTCTCTCTCTCTCCTTCAGACTCCCCCACCACTCCCTCCCTCCCTCCCTCTCGCCTCCTTACAACAGCATAGCAACACTGACTCGCCAGCCAAGGAGAGTCTTGCCTCTTTCTCCTCTTGCACTGGGGGTAATTTCCCTCCATTTTAGCTTTCCTCCTCCACCTCCTCCTCCTGGTGAAGGATGGGAGTTTCATGAAATATAAAAACAGTGGATCCACACATCTGATCGGTAGAACAGAAGACGTCAGTCACGTCTGATTGATCCCGACTCGGGGAGAGCAAAGAGTTAATAATGTAGTGTTCTAGTTGCTACCAGAGCTTCTCCACAGACCTCATCAAACTGGGTCCAACTGGTGGAGATGTGCAACCAAAGCGTGGCTGATTTTATCCACCTCAGTCTAGGAATGTCTTCATTCTGGAGCCAACATGCAAAGAACTTGAGCTGCATAAGCTTAAATGATCGGATTTTGCACATTTTCTTACACATCAATGCACATTTGTGTGTAGAGAAGTAAAACCAGAACACAGAAGGTCAAACTGTAGGTCCTGTGTCACTGAAACTACCTGATTTTATGGACCTCAGAAACATTTAAATTCCGGTGTCGTAATGCAGCTGCATAATAAAGTTTATGAACCTTCTGACTATTTTTTCATGTTTTCTTACATATCTGTGTGTAAAGTTTTATGAACTGAGCTCAAAGGGACAAACTGCAGGTATCTGACACTTAAGCTCATCCTGTTTCACTTAAACTACCTGATTCTACTACCATGGTGCCACCATGTAAAGAATTTTTATTAATCTTATTCAGTGGCGGCTGGTGGTGAAATTTGTTGGGTGGGCTAACAAATGCATAACAACCGATTAAATGGTTAACACAGCTGCAAAAGCAACATCACCTATGATACACACAGTTACATCAACTACAGGTACACTATACTTTTTTAGTGCTCTACATCAACACTCTCACTCACTCACTCACTCACTCACTCACACACACACCACTACAAAACATGTTCCAACTGCAACGACTGCCCACAGATAGCCTGCTGCAACTGTCTTATTACAACTGTTTGGCGACATGTAGTGCAAAACACGCCTTCAGCACAACAGATGACCTCAGCAAAAACAAGGTGTCACAGTCCTTTAACAGGTCAACATGGGCCTACCTTATTTGAAAAGAAGCTCGACGGCCGATGTGATCCCAGTGTCTTAACTTCCAGCTTCTCCTCCAAAGACATTGAGGAAAATGGACATGAAAGCAAATAACCCACCTCATTCATGCTAACGGCCGCCATATCTTAACCTTATCTCACTGCGTCAAAGGCCTGTGGGCTGACTGAAGTTAGCCCAAATGATCAGTAAATCACGGGGGCGGGACATGACACCTGTCAATCACTTACAAGAACGAAATGAATGAAAGCGAACTGTATTTGCTGGGGCTGTAAAAAATAAGCCCATTTAGAGATATTCTATGTTTTTCTTTTGACTGATTGGTGCTGTTGCTACCTTTGTTTTCACCTAAACTTAAAATAATCTGTTGTAAGTTATTTAAAAAATAATTTTTTCAACTTTTCTCACAACTGGGAGGGCTTAGCCCTGTTAGCCCCTTTATACCAGCCGTCCCTGATCTTATTGCTTTTTCATGTTTTCTTACAGGATATCTGTGTGTAAAGATTTAGAACCACAACAAATAGGGACAAACTGTAGCTGTGCTGTATCACCTTAACCCTCTGATTTTATCAATTTTTTTTTCAGTTCTTTTGACACCATGCAAAGAATTTACGTGTATGAATAAAGTACATAATTATTATGGCTATTTTTCATATTTCCCTACAACAAACATTGTCCAATGTTACTTGAACTGTAGCTAATTATACTAACTTCAGCCCGAAAATGTTTTGACGTCACCATGTAAAGAACTTAAGCTGTATAAATAAAGTTTATTGCTCTGCCAAGAAGGCATTGGTGCAGTTATGTGATGATCGGTATTGGTTTGTTTGTTTGTCTGTTTGTCTGTCAGCAACATTACTCAAAAACAGACCTAGCAAACCTAGAAGTGACAGTTTTAGCCTAGCACCGTCAACAAATTAAGTTCCAGCTACGCCACTTGTTTTATGTGTAACAGGGAAACAAGGCATGTGTGAATATGATTGTGGTGTTTATTAAACCTTTAGCAGCCTTATCTTCCCAACATAACTCGGCTAATTCACCGCAGACGCTACAGCCCATAAATGTGCTCATCTGTCTCTCTGTGTAAACAACAGCTTTTAGTGACTGGCTGTAACTTGTGACCTGTAACCAATCAGACAGAGCTGTGGGCGACTGAAGAGGGAGCTGGACTGTATCAGAACCAAAGTATTTATTAGTCTGCCAAGGACCACGGTGGATTTATGTGATGATCTGCGTTAGTTTGTCTGTCTGTTCATAACATTACTCAAACACAGACCAACGGATTTGGATGAAATTTTCTGGGAAGGTCAGAAATGACACAAGAACCAAGTGATTAGATTTTGGCAGTGATGCAGCTTATAGACTGGATCCACGGATTTCTTAAAGATTTCTGTATCATTGACAGATAGCGGCACAGCGTCACTGTAACCATGACAACAAGTGAACACTACATCAGCTGCCTGCTGATGATCACATGATTGTGATCCTACTACAAATCCACAGCTGAGGATTTATCTGTCAGAAATAACACAAAGCACAACTGATTAAATTGTGGGGGTGTTTCTGAGTCCCATCAATTCCCGCTGCCCGCTACATATTTAGGTCACATGATTCAGTATCTGTGCATAACGTACACATGCATAATACACACCTGTGCTCAGAGCAAGGTCATTGTGTTTGTGGGTACATCTATATTAAATGGATACATTCTATGCTGTCATGATTTCTGCCAGTTTTTTTTTTTAATTTCGTCAATGCATCCTTAGTGGAGTACTGCGCTCTCTGAGTGCTTTTCTTCTTATTCTTGTGACTATTTTTCACGTTTTCCTCCATGTTATTGCACATCTTTTTGCAGAGATGTAAAACCAGAACTGACTAACCTTAAGTATCTGACACCAGAATTCATCCTGAAATGTTTGAATTCTGGTGCCACCAGCCATAAAGTTTCTTAATCTTCCAACTATTTTCCAGGTTTTCCAGCGTGTCATTGTACATCTGTGATCCTTTTCCTCTCATCCTTCATCTGCATTTTTAATGGTAAAATACATATTGATGGCGTCATTACTCTGCACACTTCATACTCAGTGCACCAGAAAAAAAGAAAGAAAGACAGCTCTGATCTTGTGAGGCTAAATTGCTTTTTTTTTTTTGCTTTTTTCCCCCGTCACAGTTACCAGGCAATGCTGGATATTCCTGGCACCATTTTTGTGTCTGAACTTATTCAAATATATATTTTCTGGTAGTAAAATCTCATCCAGGGACGACGGCCTTCATCACACAATCCCAACAATGAAAACCTCATTAAGATGTGCTGATGGATAAAAGAAATGTCAAGATAATTCTGACCCGATTGGTAAAATGGAATATTCAATTGGCTAATTTTAACTCCGTCTTGATTAATTTGACTCCAGAGGAACGATCGCTGTCGTACCTGGAGGTTGCATGCTTCACCGTCTGCAAAACTCAGTGAGAAACTGAAGAAAAAATGCAGAAAAACACAACAGGTACCTCCTTTAGAACCACAGAGGATTCCTTTATCTGCACTCTGATAATTGTTAACTGATTTATGTGGGAAACATTCAGCATTATCCAGATAAATGACAAATGAAAAGTGAAAAATCTAAATAAATGAGTGGAGGAACACAAAAAATGCAGATGTTTCCACACAGGTGCACTCCCTGGTACTATTAACATCTAATCATGCTGTGTGGCATTTAGTAATATGCTAAGCAGGACTGGTTTGATCTGATTTTGCCAGTAAAAAGATTTAAATTTTACTGGAAGAGTTGGGGCTCCTGACGGCAGGAGCTTCAGTCACAAAGACAGCATCTGGATTGAAATCTACAGGAAAAACATCAGTAAATATTGTCAGAAATCACATTCAATAGCCGTAAATTAGTGCAATATGAGCATTTCAACCACTGGAACAGCCTGTTAAGTTACACAAAAAGTGACATTACGTTAAGATTTAAATCCAGAATCACGTTACAAAAAAGAATGAACATTTGAGAGTTTAGTGGTGCAAAAACGACCTGGTGATATAATCCGATTAGTTATTTTCACCCCATTTTTGGAGAAGTTTAGAGTAAAGGTTTGCTGCAAAGTAACACAAACATCCTCTGATCGATCTGATGTGTTTTTGGTGGTGAAATGAAACGGTGATACTGAAAGAGTTGGGGCTCCTGACGGCAGGAGCTTCAGTCACAAAGACAGCATCTGGATTGAAATCTACAGGAAAAACATCATTAGAAAGGGTCAGAAATCCCATTCGATAGCTGTAAATTAGTGCAATATGAGCATTTCAATGATGGGAACAGCAATGTTACAGTAAGATTTAAGTCCAGAATCACTACATTACAAAAAACAGAGTTTAGAGGTGCAAAAACAACCCGGTACTATGATCCCATTAGTTATTTTCAACACGTTTTTGTCGTAGTTTCGAGAAAAGGTTCGCTGCAAACGAACACAAACGTCCTCTGAGCGGTTTGATCTGATTTTGGTGGTGAAATGAAAAAGGGATACTGAAAGTGTTGGGGCTCCTGATGGCAGGAGCTTCAGTCACAAAGACAGCATCCGGATTGAAATCTACAGGAAAAACATCAGTAGAAAGGGTCAGAAATCACATTTGATAGCCATAAATTAGTACAATATGAGCATTTCAATGATGGGAACAGCCTGATAAGTTGTGCAAAAAGTGATGCTACAGTAAGAACTAAGTTTAGTGGTGCAAAAACAACCCAGTACTATGATCCAATTAGTTATTTTCAACACATTTTTGACATAGTTTAGAGGAAAGGATTGCTGCAAACCAACACAAATGTCCTCTGAGCGACCGCCTTTATCCTATGATGAAGTATTTCTATCCAGATGGGACGACGGCGCCCCCATTTAAAGGGCCAGAGGGGTCACTGGATGGTTTAATTAGTATGAAATGATCATATGTTATGATCAGATATCAAACTAATTGAACAGTTGTGAGGTATTTCAGACCAACATGTGAGACAGCGCTCTCCGGCACCAAATGAGTAAATATGTGCTGGAAAAATGGTGTTTATCCAACTAATAGAGATAATAAACACTGTAAAATCAATTTAAGGGGTAGTGAAGCTGCTCTGACATCATGCTGTCCAGTTGTGTCAAACATGCAGCCTGTGGGCCAAAACCAGTCCGGCCAGCCGGACGACTGTGTGATAATTATAGAGAAGACATTAACTGCAGATTGTAAATTAGTAAAACTATAAATTTAAAATAATTTCTGGACCATGACAAGTCGCTTTGATCATAAAGTGAAATGCTAGATTGTTCATGTTGTTTTGTGTCTCGTTTTTGTAATATTTTATCTGACTTTTGTCATCTCATGTTTTTATCGTTTTGTCTCACTTCTTTTTGAGTCTCCTGTGTCATTTGTCCATTTTTTTGTTGCTTTGTAACTTTTTTGTCATTTTCTTTCTCGCTTTTGTTGCTTTGTGTCTCATTTTTGTAATATTTTGTCTTGTTTTTGGTCTTTTTTAAAGTAAAATACTACATCATTCGGTTCCAGATAGCTGTGACTAAATGTTGAATGAATCCATCCTCTACACACCGCTTTATCCTCATTAGGGTCGCGGGGGGTGCTGGAGCCTATCCCAGCTGACTCGGGTGAAGGCAGGGGACACCCTGGACAGGTCACCAGTCTGTCACAGGGCTACATATACAGACACACAATCACACTCACATTCACATCTACGGGCAATTTAGAGTAACCAATTAACCTCAGCATGTTTTTGGACTGTGGGAGGAAGCCGGAGTACCCGGAGAAAACCCACACATGCACAGGGAGAACATGCAAACTCCATGCAGAAAGATCCCAGGCCGGGATTTGAACCGGGGATCTTCTTGCTGCAAGGCAAAAATGCTAACCACTACTGCACGGTGCAGCCTGGGGCTGAATGTTGTTGAAAATGAACTTATTTTTCTGAAGAAATTTTAGGTTAATAATGTTCTGTGAAAAGATAATTCTTTACATGTGAAGAATGAACTTTTTTGCACTAAAACAAAGTAATAATCAGGAGTTGTGGTTATTTCTAAGCTATTATGCTGTGAATTTTCTGGTCACTGGAGATCAGATTGGGTTAAATGTGGAACCTGAACTAAAATGAGTTTGAACCTCTGATGTCTTCCTTTGTGATCTGCTTGTATCTCCTCTGAATCACACTGACGACTCATTCATTAACCCTGGAAGCTCCACATTAAATCGTCTACTTAACAGTAAAGGTAAAACAGTAAGTCCTTATCAGTCCATGTAGTTTTAAAAATGCATTCTTTTCTTACTAGATGCGTCATTTCAACAGAATGCGTTTTGCAAGCTGCATTTTTAACATTTGACTGGAGATAAAAACAGACGTCCAAAAGTGCAGCCTTGATCTCAATCTTTGAGGCGCACAACTCCTAAAAAACAAACTTCTGAACCATCACCACGAGTCACTTTTCATCATTTCACTTCAAGGACAAGCACTGTTTCATAAAACTAAACATTTTCTCAGCAAATGATCTGGAGACCTTTCTGACTGATCCTTTTCCTCTCAGTCTTAAATCGTCCAAAATAACTTGAAACTTGCCCAAAGTCTTGTCAAATTGCTCAGAGTGATTCAAAATTGGTCCAAACTAACTATTGTCAAGAAACTATTTGAAACTTGTTGAAAATGACACCAAAATTGTTCAAAATTACAATATTTGAGATATTATGGGCAATTTGAATCATTTTGGGACAACTTTTAAGCCAATATTGAGTCTCTGGACATCATGTGGAGAAAGATGCTTCACCACGCTGAACGAATCTCCAACAACTTGCTCCTCTGTTCACTGTTTCTGAGTCATGCTGCATTTATTCTATTGATGCAGTGCATTTTATTTAGTGCTCAGTCTAAAATTGTTGAAATTAACTTGAATCGTGTGCCTGAATTCACTCAAAATTTGCCCAAAGTAACAAAAAAATGTCAAAAAAGATTGAATAACCATTGAAAACTACTGAAAATTTGTTCAAAACGACAATAATTGAGTCAATATGGACAATTTTGAGTCTCTACTCAATTGAAAAAAGCGGGTTTAGCAGCTTGTGTGTTTTGTTTTGGTCTCTGGAATGTGACATTAACTTAGCATCAAGTGCAGATTCAATATTTGCATCAAAACAAGCAAAACAAACAGAAAAAAGTGATCATTTTCGTGGCTAAATTCATGTGTTCTTGAAGAAAACAGCGTCTCCACCGGTTCTGTGAGAAGCACAATTACAGCACTTTATTGTTCATAAATGAAAAATGAAAACATAAAACAAATACACACAATTCAAAGAACACATATTAAACACAACTACCTTTCTTGGGAAAAGAAAAAAGAAAAAGGCTTTCACTTTTTGCGGATGTCAGTATCGGTGGTTACTGTGCAGTCTCATGGAGGAAAAGAAACATCGAGCTAAAGTGGTGGAAATAGAAAGCAAGTAGAGCAGAGTGGCGGCTAATGAGCAGAAAGGCTGCGAAAACAAGATGAAATGCTCCTTTATACGGAGAGACGAGGAGAATAGGTCAGAGAAACCATAAAAAAAGAAAACATAAAAAAATAAAATCTAATCAGGATAAAAGCAAAAACAAAACTGTTATTTCATTTATATATAGATATATTATTTTGCAAAACAAAAAAAAAACTTGTTTTTGTTAAAAAATAAACATGAGAAAATACCAGCCACCAAAGCGACACCTATTGTTAAGCATACGATGTAGAACATATGAGGCTACCTTACACACAGGTAATAGCAAATATTTAGGGTACATGTACGGCAACGTCTGTCCAAACATGTCTAAAAGACTGTACAAATTTACACTAGCTAGCTGGGTATTTAACTACATGAAAAACAATGGATTATCCGGTCAGCTTCAGAGCTACACCTCAAAACAACTCAACGTTTCCAGCCCCGCTCAGAGGCTCGGCGGCTGAATCAACGTTAATAACTCCTTATCTCAGCGTAGTAAAGGATCCAGAAGGCAGAAAACTTCTTTTGTCTGTTTGTTTGGTGTAACTTCACTGTCTCTGACCGCTTGAGGGGGAAAAAAAACATTAAAATTGAGTTCACAGATCTTTACACGGATCCTAGCTGCTCGTACAGTCCTGCCTCTGCATGTCATTGGATGGCTTGTTTGGCGTTCTTCAGCGTCCTTCACTTCGTTCGAGGCAGATTTGTTGGCGTGAATCAAACCTTCAGCGTCTC
Source organism: Acanthochromis polyacanthus (assembly GCF_021347895.1). Taxonomy (NCBI): domain Eukaryota; kingdom Metazoa; phylum Chordata; class Actinopteri; family Pomacentridae; genus Acanthochromis; species Acanthochromis polyacanthus. Next base: position 7,083,545 of record NC_067118.1, read on the forward strand.
TCTGACTGTGAGTCTTTTATCTTTTTTTTGTATCTTCCTCCGTCAGACCTGCTGTTTGCCCAGCTGGGCTCCATCTCTGCTGCTCCGTGCAGACGATGGAACAAACTTGGGGATGATGATGGGCAGAGTGTCTCTTCCTGTAGCAGCCGGCCGTCCTGAGCCCTCCGCCGGCCCGAAGCCGTTCTCCACGTGTCCTCCTTCATCCTCATCATCATCGTCCTCGTCATCCTCGTCGTCTTCATCATCGTCGTCGTCATCGTCTGACATGTCGTCCAGATCTGAAACCATCTTGGCCCCTGTCCTTGGCTCCGTTCTCTCCTGAGCTCCAGTAAGCTGACGGTTACCATGGCGACGCGCCTCTCCCTCCAGTTCCTTGCTATCCTTCTGCTGCTCCTCCTCATCGCTGTCAGAGTCGATGGCGATGGGCTCGGAGAGGTCTAGAGGCATTTTCTGTGGTAAGAGGCTGTTGATTGTCTTGGTTTGGTCTCTGCTGGCACAGTTGGGACTCGGGCCGGGCGGTTTGGTGCTGTCCACGCTCCGGGCCGGCTTCCCCTCCGGAGCTCCGTTAGCAGCCACCAGCTCTTTGTGTCTCTGCAGCGCCTCCTCCGACAAACCCATGCGCGTCCTGGACGTCCGCCGTTTGCTCTGCCGGCCCTCGTACGAGCCGCCCTGAGCGAACGCCAGCTCGTGGCTCACTTTGCTGAGCTCGTGCATGCTGAAGCCCAGCAGCACGCTGGAGCCCTGGCTCTCACACTCCTGCACACATTTCCTCCTCCTGTTCACAAAGTGGCTGGAGATGTCGGACTTCCACAGCCACAGACTGGACGCCAGCTTCTCCACCTCCCGCTGCGTCGGATACGGCGCCCGGTTGAAATAGAGAGTTAAAAAAGCCTTCCTGGATTCATACGACTGGTTCTCATGTCCTTTGGGGTCCAGAGCTAGAACCACGGGCTCGTCAGGATTCTCTACGAACGCTGACGGACCGTTGCTGTCCCGAGGGTGGGCCCGTTCCCCAGGAGGGCCAGGCCTCCTTCGTTTTGGTGCACTAGTGTCAGAACTATCGAAGCTGGACCGTTTGAGAGCGCTGCTCGGGGCCGGGACGACCCGAGAGGAATGAGCCGCTCGGCTGTCCTGTCCGTTCTGGGATTTCCCGACACCTCGACAGTGCACCAGGTGTAGCGTGATGGTGGAGGCCGTCATGTTGCTGGTGTAAACCCCCAGACAGTGAATACACTTGTAGGTGAGTTTCTTTTCTACGGGGTGGACTGTCTGGATCACCTGGTGCCTCTCCCTCAGGTGGTGGGCCAGAGAGTCTGAGATGGGGCCCTTGAGGATGGAGAAGCAAAGAGGACACAGTGTTTTGCCCACATCCCTCTTGTAGGGCACCGAGGCCTGAGGAGCGCTCTTAGCTGGAGCTCCATCGGTGGCTCCTGAAGGTGCTTTGGGCGGATGCTGAGGCAGTAACCTCTTGGCTGATAGCAGAGAAGCAGACAAGGCTGAGGACATGGAGGTGTTGTTGTTCTGAGCGTGAAACGCCACTGACTCCTCCGGAGCGTCTCTCATGTTGTATGTAGTGACGATCAACTGAACATTTTTGGGATTCCCCTGCTGCAGCGTGAGGTCAAAGGTCAGAGGAGAGTCGGTTCGTGGGCCGACCCTCTCGTCTGGATGCGACAGCCGCATGTGAGCCACCATCTTCTCCACGTCATTGAAGGTGGCGCGACAGTGAGGGCAGGACAGACCGTGGATCAGCATGTGGTTCAACAGCGTGTCGCTGGGCAGGTAACGGTTGCAGTAGAGACACTTGCTGGTGAAGTTGTGGATCTTCATGATGTAGTTTGCCACAGCAGGCACCTTCTCCGCTTTGTGCTCTTTCTCAAAGTGAGAACTATAAACGTTCTCTGGGAAGAGCTCATTGCAGATGGTGCAGATCTTCCACTTCTGGGTGTAGGACGTGCCGAGCACCGAGGAGCCTTTCTTGGCCGTGACGGAGGCCACGGTTGTAGCTGCTGCCTGGACACGTGAACCCAGCGGGTTGGATTTGAGTGAGGAGGAGGAACCAACGACCACTGGACTCCGCAGGCTGCCTCCAGAAATAAGCTGCTTTGCTGCATGTGACTGCTGCGGCACAGAAACCTGGGCGTTCCCCGGTAAAGAAACCCTCACCTGCTGGTTTCCGATGGAGAACGGCTGCATGGATCCGGCCTTTAATCCTATCGCATCATGTTTCATCCCAGACAGAAGACTCTGAGAATTGAAGCCGGTCTTTGAAGCGATGACGACTCGGCTCAGGTGCTGCGAGCCAGTCGACCTGGTGGTTGCCATGACGGCGCCTTTAGGGCCCATCCCGATGATGGTCTTGTCTCCTTGTGTTTTGGGGGGGATCATGATGATGGGTTTGGGACGGGGGACGATCACGCTGGTGTGTCCGATCATGGCGGTCACCTGGTAGCCGATCCTCTCGTGGTCCTCAATGACGTGCTGGACCAGCGCCTCGTAGGTCCGTGGAACAAACAGACACTTCTTGCAGTGAATCTGGTTGCTGTTTACATTGTTTGTGTTACTACCGTCCGTACTGCCACCATTCTGAGAGTTTGCTTTCTCTCCAGGCTTCACAATGTAGGGCTGGGCCACCTGCTGAAAGTGTTCCCGGTAGATGTGCTTTCGCACCACATTGTACAAAGGGTCCCTGTAGGTGCACTTCTTGCAGTAGTACACCGCCTGCTCCACACTGTCCCCGCTCCTCTTCAGCACACCGTCCTTCATCATGATCCCACCAGCTCCCGCCACCATCCCACCGGGGCCCTGCCGCACGGTGTTATTGGGCATGTGGAACAGTTTAATGTGTGTTTCCAGAGTTTTTTTGTTGCCATTGTAAGTGCAGTAGGGGCAGTTGAGCAGAATGTTGTTCTCAAAGTCCTCGCTGTGGACGTTACGGAAGTGGCTCTTGTATGCAGAGAAGTACTTGGATGAAAAGAGGCAGCCGGAGCAGCAGAAAGGCTTTGATCTGTAGTCCTGGAGATACAGAGAGGAGGAAAGACTTCATGAGACATAAAACACAGTGCATTCATACAGTTTTATGCTGCTGTGACGTCGGCAAACCTCACAATAAGTCCATTTTGATAATCTTCTCCTCACTATAAATCAGAACAGTAAAACTTGTGTTATTATGGGTGACTTTAACATCGACATTTCGAAAAGGATACAAGAGTTAAGGACTTTTTAAATGTCCTTTACTCTTCTTCATTTCATCTAACAGTTGATAAATATACACGTGTTAAAGGAAAAAGTAAGTCAGTCATTGATAACATAATAACTAATATTGAAAACATTGGTTGTGAATCAGCTGTCATTATATCTGACACTTCAGATCACTACCCTATTGTATTTTTTACAAATTGGGCTAAAAGAGTCCAGAATCCACGTGTAAAAAGGAAAGTAAAAATTCTTAATAATAAAATCCTGACAAACTTTAATCAACATCTTCTAACAAAAAGTTGGGATGCAATATATAATACCACTGACCCCAATTATGCTTATGATTATTTAATTGATGAAATCATTAACTCTATAAACATAATTATTCCTGAAAAGAATATTAAGCAAAACAAGAAAAAACATCCATGGATTACAAATGGAATTCTAAAATCTATCAAACACAAGGACAAACTGTACAAACAATATAGGATGGATCCAAACTCTATTAATAAAATGACATACACAAAATACAAGAATAAATTAACAAGTTTAATAAGATCTAGTAAACAAAACTATTTCACCTATCAACTCAAAAAAGCATCTGGGGATCAGAAGAAATCGTGGAAGGTGTTGAATGAAGTTCTTGGCCGTAATAACAAATTACCTCTTATCCCTGACATTGTAGAGCAACCCCAAACAGATAATTACAATAAGTTAGACTACATAGCAAATGACTTCAATAATTTCTTTGCTACGGTTGGAAAAAAACTATCCCAACAAATTCAGCAACCTAGAGGAGGAACCTATAGAGATTACTTGCAAAATTCTTATTCTAGCTCAGGCTACCTCAAACCCACTTGCAAATATGAGATAATAAACATCATTACAAAAATGAAGAGTTCCTACACGGCTGGTGCCGATGGAATCAGTAGCATGATTCTTAAAGCCATTGTGAACGTCATAGCCGAGCCACTAGCACACATTATTAATTTATCATTACAATATGGTATTGTTCCTACTCAGGCCAAAGTGGCAAAAATTATACCAATATACAAGTCTGGGGATAAAAACGACATTCAAAATTATAGACCAATATCAATTTTGCCAACCATGTCAAAGGTACTTGAAAGAGTGGTATACTCCAGACTTGTAAGTTACCTTGATAAATATAGTATATTAACTTCCTCACAATACGGCTTTAGGAAAAACAGAAACACAAGCATGGCTACTTTAGATCTTGTTGAAAAAATTAATGATGCTTTTGAGAGAGGCGAAGTTGGTGTTGGTGTATTTCTCGATCTCTCAAAGGCATTTGACACTATAGATTTTTCAATTTTACTCGGTAAATTATCGCACTATGGTGTCAGGGGTATTGCTCTTCAAGGACTATGTCTATGGAAGACAGCAATATGTAAACTTAGAAGATGCTAACTCTAAAATGGCAAATATAGAATATGGTGTCCCTCAGGGCTCCATTCTGGGACCTTAATTGTTTATTGCTTACGTTAACGATTTTGTAAACTGCTCAACTGATATTCATAAAATCCTTTTTGCAGACGACACAAATCTTTTTGTGTCACATGAGGACATTGACCAGCTTGAAAATAATTTAAATAGGGAATTAGCGAAGGTTAACACCTGGTTTAAATGTAATAAGTTATCATTAAATGTCAGTAAGACCTTTCACATTGTCTCCCGTTCTAGCAGTCGAGTAGAAGATTATGACATGAACATAACTACTGACGGCAGAGCTATTGCTAAAGTTGATTCCATTAAATTCTTGGGAGTTTATATTGACCAATTTATAAAATTTAAAACACATATAAATGAACTTGTTAAAAAATTATCAAAAATTGCTGGTATTTTTTTCAAAATTAGACACTTACTTCCTTTTGATGCTCTTTTATCGTTGTATATATCTTTGTTTGAGTCTCATTTGATTTACTGTAACTTTATCTGGAATAATACACATCCTACCTATACAAACAAACTCCTAATATTACAAAAGAAAGCTGTAAGAGCAATTACATGGTCTATGCGAAATTGTCCCTGAAATCCTCTCTTCCATAGATGTGGCCTATTGAAGCTTCCTGAACGTAACATCTATAGCATTGCTTGCACAATGTATAATGTTGTCCATGGATTGAACACTGATTTATGTAAACTTATTCCCATTCACTCATCCTCTCACCCATATGAAACCAGAAATAAGCATCTTTTACATGGTAAGGATAGAACAATGACCTGTACTAAATACAGTATATGTTACAATGGTCCACAAATATGGAATGAGTTGAACAACAATCTAACACAATCCTCTACATTGTCAATATTTAAAAGGCAACTCAAAAATCAACTATTGGGGAGATATATAACTAAATGAATACTACATTAAAAAAAAAAAAAGAAAGAGACGAATAAGTGTTTACTTTGTTTAGGATTCACCTCAAAAGTCTTATCATTATAAACATTTGTGTTTATTACATTTAACTGAAAAGCAGGACACGCTGTCTTCATGTATTGCTTCTATATCTTATGTATATGTGCATATGAATATGTGTATGTATATATATTTAATTTTGTGTTATTTAATTATGGTTTATGGGTGCACTTTGGTGTTGACAAGCTGTTCCTCATTTCACAGACTGTTAACTGGTGGAAGGGTGGACATGGACCCCTGTCTGTAAGCGTGAGCTTTTTGGAAGTTCATTTTTTCACAACTTAAAAAACAACATATAATATGAATGTAAATAAAATTGTGAAATAAACAAATAAACAAACAATAAACAAACAATAATACGACAGAATCACAGGAAAATATGTGAGGACGTCACTAACCTGGACTTTGGTATGCGACGGCTCCCACATGCACACATCCTCCCAGCTGGTGTGCTTTATGTACACCTCAGGAGGAGTGAAGTCTTTATAGTCCTGACAAAAAGAATTCAGAATTAATACAAGATTCAACAAAGATGCAACCAATCAGGAGAAAACATCTGCAGATATCTGAGACATACACACGTGGACAAAATTGTTGGTACCCCTCAGTTAAAGAAGGAAAAACCCACAATTCTCACTGAAATCACTTGAAACTCACAAAAGTAACAATAAATAAAAATTTATTGAAAATTAAATAATCAAAAACAGCCATTACTTTTGAATTGTTGATTAACATAATTATTTAAAAAACAAACTAATGAAACAGGCCTGGACAAAAATGATGGTACCTCTATAAAAGATTGAAAACTATTTGACCAGAGTGACATGATTAACTCAGGTGTGTCATTTAATTGACATCACAAGTGTTTCCAAACTCATAATCAGTCAGTCTGCCTATTTAAAGGGAGACAAGTAGTCACCCTGCTGTTTGGTGAAAAGGTGTGTACCACACCGAACATGGACAACAGAAAGCGAAGGAGAGAATTGTCCCAGGACATCCGAAAAAAAATTATAGACAAACATCTTAAAGGTAAAGGCTATAAGACCATCTCTAAACAGCTTGAAGTTCCTGTGACAACAGTGGCTCATATTATTCAGAAGTTCAAGACCCACGGGACAGTAGCCAACCTCCCTGGACGTGGCCGCAAGAGGAAAATTGATGACAAATTGAAGAGACGGATCGTTGGAATTGTATCCAAAGAGCCCAGAGCAACCTCCAAAGAAATTAAAGGTGAACTCCAAGGCCAAGGTACATCAGTGTCAGATCGCACCATTCGTCGTTGTTTGAGCCAAAGTGGACTTCATGGGAGATGACCAAGGAGGACACCACTGCTGAAAAAAACTCATAAAAAAGCCAGACTGGAATTTGCAAAAATGCATGTTGACAAGCCACAAAGCTTCTGGGAGAATGTCCTTTGGACAGATGAGACCAAACTGGAGCTTTTTGGTAAGGCACATCAACTCTATGTTCATAGACTCAAAAACCAAGCATACGAAGAAAAGAACACTGTCCCTACGGTGAAACATGGAGGAGGCTCAGTAATGTTTTGGGGCTGCTTTGCTGCATCTGGCACAGGGTGTCTTGAAAGTGTGCAAGGTACGATGAAATCTGAAGACTATCAAGGCATTCTGGAGAGAAATGTGCTGCCTAGTGTCAGAAAGCTTGGTCTCAGTCGCAGGTCATGGGTCTTCCAACAGGACAACGATCCAAAACACACAGCCAAAAACACCCAAGAATGGCTGAGAGAAAAGTGTTGGACTATTCTAAAGTGGCCTTCTATGAGCCCAGATCTGAATCCCATTGAACATATGTGGAAGGAGCTGAAACATGCCATTTGGAGAAGACACCCATCAAACCTGAGACAACTGGAGCTGTTTGCTCATGAGGAGTGGGCCAAAATACCTGTTGACAGCTGCAGAACGCTCATTGACAAATACAGAAATCGTTTAATTGCAGTGATTGCCTCAAAAGGTTGTGCAACAAAATATTAAGTTATGGGTACCATCATTTTTGTCCAGCCCTATTTCATTAGTTTGTTTTTTTAAATAATTATGTTAATCAACAATTCAAAAGTGATGGCTGATTTTGATTATTTAATTTTCAATAAATTTTTATTTATTGTTACTTTTGTGAGTTTCGAGTGATTTCAGTGAGAATTGTGGGTTTTCCTTCTTTAACTGAGGGGTACCAACAATTTTGTCCACGTGTGTATGTAGAGATGGGGAAATATTTCTGTTTGTGACGATGCACCTTCACACCGGGACGACAAGACGGTTTCTGTGGAACTGTAGGCAACAGATTTGTTGATATTCAAGACTCCAAAATGTTCCTCTACTGCTTTTTATTCCAGTCAAACGCTGATTAGACAGAGGAGTCCAGCTTTTCTATTTTTTAAGGCTATTTCATAAGGTTGAGCTTAATGTCTCCTGGGAAACATGTTGATATAATGTTGGGACTGGAAAATAAGTCAATAGTTTGGTTTCTGGTTCACAGTTGTCGTGTCTGAATGAAGAACACGTTTATTATTTTGTACGTCTAAAACTCCATCTAATGTGAGCAAATCTGCATAATTCTCCTTGTTTGTGTCCAGGATTTTTATGCGTTTCACACAACTGGAAGCTGAACTCTGCTCGATTTCTGCTCTTAAACCATGAGAGCATCTTCCTCCAGCGCTAAGTGAGGCGTAACAGAACGAGGGCACGGTGTCAGCGAGGCCGACCACAATACTGTAACTGCTACGTTACGAGAATCCAGTTCATAAATTCACACCGTAATTCATCATCTACATTCATGTAGCAGTTACAGAGACCTCACTGTCGAATCCTCACAAGCACACAGCCAAATTAACTGATCCGTATGCTTCCAAAAGGGGAAAAATGTGCTGCTGTGGGAATAAGAATAAAGTAAGGAACTCTGGAAGCTTCCTAATAAACAGCTGAAAACACTGTAAACCAGCGGTGTCAAACTCATTCTAGTTTAGAGTCACATTCAGCTTCATTTGATCTCCAGTGACCAGTAAAATCACAGCATAATAACCTAGAAATGACCACAACTCCTAATCTAGCCTTTGTTTTAGTCCAAATATATTCACATTTAAGGAATTATCTTTTTACAAAACATTATCAACAACCTGAAATTTCTTTAAAAAATATATATATATTCAATTTCAACAACTTTATGCCATCATTTACACATGAAAACTTCCAGATCACAGAATGTCTACAAAGGAACGAAACATTTAGTCACAGCTATCTGGAAGTGAATGATTCCTTTATGATGAAAACGACAAAAAAAAGACAAAAAAGACAAAAAAATCCAACAAAAACAGGTCAAAACATGACAAAACGAGGCACTAAATGACAAAAACAAGACACAAAAAGTCAAAAAATGAGACCAAAAATGACAACAGTGAGAAACAAAACAAAAAACGACAAACAACACAAGCGAGACAAAAAGGAAACACAAAACGACAAAAAGACGAGAAAACGACTAAAACGTGAGGCAAACGACTAAAATCAGACAAAAAAACAAACAAAAACAAGACAAAACATTAGAAAAATGAGACAGAAAAGAACAATGAACAATCTAGTATTTTACTTTATGATCAAAACAACTTGTCATGGTCTAGAAATGATTTGAAATTTAAAGTTTTACAAATTAACAATCTGCAGTTAATGGCCTCTCTGTAATTTTTACACTTTACAAAGTCGAGACACAACAAGCCAAAACAAGAAATAAAACCACAAAAAATGAGACAAATCACACAAAACAAAAATAAACACACAAAAACTTAGCCAAGAGGTTAGAAAGCAACAAAAAATAGACAAACGATAAAAACAAGACAAAACAAAAAAGACAGAAGTGAGAAACAAAACGAGAAATACACAAGAAAAATGACAAAAGTCAGACAAAAAATGACAAAAACAACAAAAATTAGACAAAATATTAGAAAAATTAGAAACAAAATGACAAAAACAAGACAAAAAAATTACACAAATGAGACAAAAATGAACAAAAAAGAGAAACAAAACAACAAAAACATGAGATAAATGACAAAAGTCAGACAAAAATGAGACGCAAAATGACAAAAGAACAATTTTACTTTATGATCAGGGCCGGTTTTGGCCCACGGGCCTCATGTTTGACACCCTGCTGTAAAGTGTAAAAACGCCTGCGTACCTCCAGGTGATCTCTGCAGAATTCCAGGCCAATGTCTCCCAGGACCTTCTTGACATTTTTCCTCGCTTTCCGCAGACTGCCCAGGTTGTTGACGGGGAGCTGGAACATTCTGCCTGCCTGGATAGAAAACACACAAACAGGACGTCGTCAGCAGGTGGAGGTGGAATCTGGACAGGTGTCTGGTAACTGAAGCTGAGGGTCGGGAAACAAACAGCTAACTCTCGTTTAGAAACAGCAAGTTAACCGTTTATTTCCTGACCTTTGGCTTCACTTCATAATTAACAGTTTAAAAAGGAAGCTGTGCTCAAAAGGCCTTGAAACTATTAACCATCTGTTAAATTAATACTTTTGGCATTAAAACATAATTACAGACAGCAAGTCATTGTACCATTTGTAGGAAGAGTCACCTGGTCAGGAGGTTATTCTGCAATAGATTACGGAGCCAGAATATGCCCTCTTACTGCTAAACCACAGGTGTGTGAGCAGCATTAGTGGTGGCTCTGCTCCATTCCACAGTCCCAGTAGGATGTGACAGTACGGACAATACAAGAACCCCAAGACAAAAGCAGCCAAGTTTAATTTTAAAAACTACACACCTGTGCTTTTCCTGTCTCCCTGGCCTGGTAGCAAAGCTTCCAACCCACAACAAAGAGTGTAACAGGCTGACACAAACACGGTTCCAGAAAACCTTTTCAAACTCCATAGTGACAAAACATAAAAAGGCACCTTGTGGAGTTTTTGAACTGCAGCAGCGCTACGGAGCGGGATCATTTTATGAGTGGGTCATCGTGTTGGATGCGTCGTTCATGTGCACAAGGATGCTCCCCCACACTGGTGACGAGACGCACAGCGCTGCCGCTGGCTCACACTCTTTCACACGTCAGCAACGTGCAAAGACGTGCAGAAACACAGCGGCAAAGACACACCATGCATTAGTAACATCGAATGTAAAAAATAAGTGTTGTTATTGAGGGAGCTTTGTTTACACAAAGCTAAACTCGACGAGTTGCTTTTGGGTCATTCTGCCTCAACTCACCAAACGCTCCACACCTCACCATCTTCAACCTGACAGATTATATTTAAAAAAGTGGTGAATGTTTGAGTTGATCGTATGTGAAATACGGGCTCACAGGTGGCATTAGCTTTGGAGTTATGACTTCTGAAACAAGGTGCAGTCTTGTCAATTTTTGTGTAATTATTCCACCAAGGAACGCAGCAGACTTATGTGATGATCGACGTATGTTTGTCCACCCGTCTGTCTGTCTGTTAGCAACATTATTCAAAAACACAGTAACGGATTTGGATGAAATTTTCTGGGAAGGTCAGAAATGACACAAAGACCAAGTGACTAGATTTTGGCAGTGATGCAGCTTATAGTCTGGATCCATGGATTTGTTAAAGATTTCTGTATCATTGCCAGATAGCGGCACAGCGTCACTGTAACCATGACAACAAGCGAACACTACATCAGCTGCCTGCTGATGATCACATGATTGTGATCCTACTACAAATCCACCACTGAGGACTTATCAGGACTTATCCACCAGAAATGATTCAAGGAACAATTGATTAAATGATGGGGTGTGTTTCTGAGTCCCATCAATTCCCGCCGCCTGCTACATATTTAGGTCCCGTGAGTCCGTCTCCGTACATAATGAACACATGCATGACACATGCCTGTGCTCAGTGTAAGGTCATTGTGTTTGTGGGCTCATCTATATTAAATGGACACGTTCTATGTTGCCATGATTCCTGATCATCAATAATAAACAAATGCTGCATTTCTAACAATGTCGTATGGGGGAATAGACAGCCTTGGAGGAGTACTGCTCTCTCTGAGTGCTTTTCTAGTTTTCTTTGAGCCAATTAATGTTTGAAGAGCCATAACTGGAGAAACAATGTAGTTAGAGTCCTGGTATTTTGCAGGTCCACTGATATGTACATGTGGTCTTTAATGGTACAAACCTGCTTTGATAGAATAATACAAACCAGTTCTATGATTATGTCAATATGGTTAAAAAAATTCAATGTTTCTGTTTCCTCCGAGACTCCACGTATTTAAATAATCAGATAACTGGTTTGTATTATTCTATCAAAACAAGGTTGTACCACTGAAGACCAGATCTACATATCAGTGAACCTGCAAGATTTCAAGACTCTATCCAATGTAATTCTGAAGTTATGACACTTCATTGATCCACAGACTAGTGCGAAAAATACAAGGCAAAAAATTTACTTACTAACATGCACAGACAAAAAAAACGCTGACACATATGAGAAGGTCAGGTGTGGACTTTTATTTATTTATTTTTTAAATATGATGAACTGAGGTAGCCTAGCCGCGCTAGACAACCCACGGCAACAAATTTAATTCTCTGCCAGGGTGGGTCTAGTTACCCTCGGTAAGCCTCGAGGTTGGATGCTCCTAAAACTGGCCGACGAATCACCATGAAGTGTAGAGTCAGAAGGCGGGAGTAACTAAGTGACGACAGAGACGCGATGATTCTGACAGAAACAACCGGAAACGACCATAGAAACAAGGATAGACAAGAAGATGGCTGCGCACAATTTTATGAGCATCCCACCTCGAGGCTTACCGAGGGTAACGAGACCGACCCTGGCAGAGAATTAAATTCGTTGCCGTGGGTTGTCTAGCGCGGCTAGGCTATGAGCTTCACCTATTGACTGTATAAATAAGGCTTCGCCGAACGCCCGCATCCTCTGATTTCCGGCGCTCTAGGAACTATGTCAGCCTATTCGTTGCGCTGATTGGTTGTATACCTATCCAATTGCTGCAGAGTGATTTGAAAGACAACCTTTTAGCCCTCCTCCCTCCCTGTCAAGAGTTCCTAGACCCTTGCATCTTCAGACCTGGGTGGAGCACGGCTAGGCTAGAACTGAGGTGGAATGACCTGGTTTTGTAATGTGAGCCTCATGTCTACTAAAGCTACAAAGAAAGACTTGACAAAATTCTATTTTTTTTAGTTATAGCATACAGAAGTTTTGATCTGACCTCTTTTAACCCAAATCTAGCGGTGAAACGTTGCTAACAGGAAGACAAACCAGCATCCTCTCATTCATCACACCATTATCAATATCAATAGACTTATTATTTGAAGAGTCACAGTTTGCCAGAAGAAGCTAATGCTATTAAATTCACTTCTATCATTATTCATCATATGACATGAAGCTAAGCTCAATAATATGCTGTTATGCTTTTATTTTCAGAATCCAAAGTCTAATGATGCTACCAAAAAGACCTGACAAAATGTAATTTTTTTGGTTAAAACATCCTGAAGTTTTGAGCCGACCCAACTTTAGCGGTCAAAGGTGGCTCACAGGAAGACAAACCCAATGGTTCCATCCAAAATAAAGCTAAACCAACATCCTTCCATTCAATATTCAATGAACACCATCTATAGGTACATCATTAAAGAGCCACAGTGTGCCAGAAGAATGAAATCCACGTCCATCATTATCCAACATATCACACGAAGCTAAACTCAGTGATTTGCAGCTAGCCTTTTAATTTATGAACCTAAAGTCTAATGACGCTACCCAAAAAATGCACAAAATTTTCTTTTTTTGGTTACAACATCCTGATGTTTTGATCATATCCAACTTTAACGGTCAAAAGTGGCTAACAGGAAGACAAATCCAATGGTTCCATACAAAATAAAGCTAAAACCACATCCTTTCATTGTTTTTTTTAAAAAAGAAGACAAAATATATTGAAGCCTGTGTAAAGAGGATGAATCATATTGGAAGCCGATACAACAAGACTGAAACATACTGGCAGTCGGATTAAATAGGCTGAAACATATGGCTAGCCAATAGAAAGAGGATAAAACAGACCAGGAACCAGTTTGTCAAGGTTGAAACACATTGGGAGCTGATATAAAGAGGCAGGAATAACTGGGAGCCAGTGCAACAAGGATGAAAGAATAACGAACATGAATATGAACAACCACCTAACAATAGTACATCAAAGTGTAAAAGGTCTCATTTCCTCACCAGCAGGTGGTGCTATGAGTGGACACTGGCATATGGACGTGATCCGGGCAGGACTGTGACCAATCATGTAAAGTTTGAGGCAGACTGGAGCATGAAGAGGGGATTTATACAGCACTTCCTGTTTCATGGCGAAGCATCAACCTTCAGAGGGTCGCCATGGCAACGCCCTTCGGCTTGCTCGGACGATTGTGACAAGTTTTCAACCATGAGGCGTGTTGTATACACTGTCCAAATTTGAGGTCTCCTGGAGTGACGCCCTGTGAGTTTACAGCTCTTGAAAATGACAAAAATCACCAAATTTCTCACACTTAATTCAAAATGACGGATTTCCTGTTGGCTTTAGGGCATGGGTTCAAGAGCCACCATTCGATGCTCGGACCCTAATAAAGCTAAACCAACATCCTCCCATTCATCATTCAATTAACACCATCTATAGGTTCATGATTTAAAAAGTCTGAGTTTATATGAAGCTAAGCTCAATGACTTGCAGTTATACTTTTGCCTTGTGGGCCTGATTCCTACTAAAACTACTAAAAAAGAACAAACAAATTACCTTTTTTTCTCTTGAAGTTCTGATCTGACCCAGCTGAACAAAACCTTAGAGGTCAAAGGTGGCGAACAGAAAAGCCAAGTCACTGCTACCATACAAAATAAAGCTAAACCAACATCCTCCCATTCATCGTTCAATGAACACCATCTATTGGTCCATCATTTAAAGAGTCACAGTTTGCCAGAAGAAGCAAATCCAATTCTATTCACTTCTATCATTATTTGTCATATTACACGAAGCTAAACTCAATGATTTATGGGTATACTTTGCACAAAATTATGTGTTTTCTCATTACAACAGACTAAAGTTTTGAATCAACCCAACTTTAGTAATCAAAGGGAACACAAATCCACTAGTTTCATACAAAACAAAGTTAAACCAACATCCTTCCATTCACCACTCAATCAATATCATCTATAGGTTCATGATTTAAAAAACTAAATTTACACTTAGTCATACTACATAAAGCTAAGCTCAATGATTTGCTGTTCAACTTTTGCACTGTGGGCCTGATTTCTACTAAAACTACTTAAAAAAGAACATGCAAAATTATCTTGTTTTTCTCTCGAAGTTTTGATCTGACCCGTCTGAACCAAACTTTGGCGGTCAAAGGTGGCTAACAGAAAAGCCAAGTCACTGCTACCATACAAATTAAAGCTAAACCAACATCCTTCCATTTACAACTCAATGAACACAATCTATAGATTCATGATTTAAAAAGCCAAGTTTACACAAACTCATATTACGCAAAGCTATGCTCACTGATTTGCTGTTATACATTTGCATTGTGGGCCAAAAAAGAACAGACAAAAATATATTTTTTTCTCTCGAAGATCTAATCTGAGTTGGCTGAGCCAAACGTTAGTGGTCAAAGGAGGGAAACAGAAAAGCCAAGTCACAGGTTCCACTCAGAATACAGTTCAACTAGCTCCCCATGTCATCATCATCAGCGCTGACAGACTGATTATTTAAAGAATCACGGCTTGCCAGAAGAAGCACACCCCAATAAATGTACTTCCATCTATTCAGATCAAAGCTGTAATGTTGTGAGGTCAAAGGTCACGGATGCACAACAACCTCGAAGGACAACAGCTCCGACAAACAGCAGACCTCAGCTTGTTTCACTTTCTAGAAAAGAGCAGAAGAAGAAAAGGGGGACAACAACGTGAGGTTCCACCAGCTGTGTGACCCGGCGAGGAGACAATTCTGTCCGTCCATCTCACGCTTCCCCCTGCTTCCTCCCATGGCTCATAGGTGGCGCTAGAGAGAGGCCTCCATTATGTAAGCCCACCTATATTCTGCCTGCCCCCTTTTTTTTCCTCCCTCGCCTCGCAATGCCATCACAGAATGGCGCCTCCTATTGAGTCAGCAGCAGCCTCTACAATATGTCTGCAGTGGAGGGAGGGAGGGAGAGGGAGGGAGGGAGAGGGGGGAGGAAAGGGATGTTGGAAGGGAGGAAGGGGGAGGGACAGAAGGAGGCGAGAGAGATCGGGGAAGAGGTGGGGGGGAGGGCGAGAGACAGGGAGAGAGAGGATGAGGTGGAGGGGATGAGGGAGTTGGGAGGGAGAGATGAGAGAGGAAAGGGGAGAGGAGGGAGAGCGAGCGACGGAAGTGGAAGAGGGGGAAGGGATGGAGGGAGGCAAGGAGGTCGGACAGACAGGCTCAGAGAGGGGGGAGAAAATGAGAGAGGGTGAGAGAAAGAAGGGGGCGACGGATGGGAGGGGGAGGAAGCAAAGCAAAAAAAAATAAAT
The DNA here is from genome assembly GCF_021347895.1 of Acanthochromis polyacanthus. Taxonomy (NCBI): domain Eukaryota; kingdom Metazoa; phylum Chordata; class Actinopteri; family Pomacentridae; genus Acanthochromis; species Acanthochromis polyacanthus. The sequence continues at coordinate 7,099,677 of NC_067118.1, forward strand.
GGGAGAGAGAGGAATAAAAGCCAAGGAGAGGCTGACTGAGTGGGAGGAAAAGGGAGGGAGACGGGAGGGAGGGAGGAGAGGCAGGAGGAGGCTGCTGTCGGCTCTGCTGGCAGAAAACAGGTTTCCCCCTTTTACAGTGGTGAAAAACAGCAAGAAGAAGAAGAAGAAAAACCAAGAGGCCTCGGGTTTCCTCAAAGCTGATTCTCCTCCTATAATGTGTTTGCAGCTTCAGGTGACATCTACAGTGATGGCAGGAAAAACAAAAAGTTGCACAGAGGTTAGTCGTAAAATGCACACCTGTCTGCAGCCATTAGTGGGAAAAGTTGAGCTCTGAGAGTAAACCAATACATAGAAAGATCAAAGGATAGATAGATCAATAGATGGATAGATACATAGATAGATGTGTTAGTCATCTACTTGGGGAAATTCAAAGTATCCAAACATGTCACATTGAAGAAGACAGATATTTTTGTTGATGTTTTTAACTACAATCATAACGTCACACCTTATTAATCAAGGTGTGAGAGCATCACAAGCCCAAGTGTCACCTTTAAATGTTTGGTTTTCCACAGAAAAAAAAACTCACATGATCCCATAAACCCTGTGCCACAACACACCAGAAAAACTACACCAGCTGCACTTCCATCAGCTTCCCTCCACGTTTGGATAATCTGCTCCGGTGTGGACACAGACAAACCCCATCGTAACATCTCTGATCAACATCTGGCACAATCCGGATCGATGGTTTTGGCAGGGAGCTGCTGCTGCCACTGACAAAGAATGGGGGCACACGGCGCTAGGTTAGCATGCTAAGCTAGCTCAACTCGCACCAACAACACAGACTGTGCTTGAACTAAAAGCTGCCATTTCTGTCCGTAATTCCGTTAATAATATGTTCTAGTGTTGTAAACAAACCAGCCGGGGGTAGCGACTGAACTTAGCGCAGCCGTTATTTCCAGAAAACGGACTGTTCCGACAGCCAAGTTACCTCAGCTGTAGTTCACCGCCACCCATCGCATCTCCGCAGGTAGCCGCCGCTAGCAGCAAACTCTCTCCGCCCGGAGGGTGAAGCCCAGCGGCGTTATGACACACAAGTTTACCTGCTTTCACATCCAGCGCTCCCGTGTGAGTGAAACGAGCCACCTCCGGGCTGCGTGAAGCGACGTGCGGACACTTTCTGCCCGCTCAGATATCTCGGTTATATCCGTTCAGGTGACAACTGGAGAGCCAGCCAGCCAGTGAGCCAGCCAGCCGCCCGGCCGTCGGTATACCCTCCAAACCCTCGCCGACAACGGGCTGTCCTCTTCCCTGTGGCCGGGAGCCTCCGAGCCTCATGAGACAATCAAAGCGTCCATTCTCCGGAGCGGTGAGGGCGGACACATGTCCCGGTGCTGGGGAGCAACTACCGGCGGAGACAACGGTGCCTATGATTGCCTGGCAGCCGATAACGCTGAGCCCATTCTCCTCTCTGACAGACAATACACATCCAGCGGAGAAACTGCCCTATCCAAAATGGCGCAAATAAAAGGGGCGGAAGTGACATCGACTTGATTAGCATAAATAATCTCCCCTCGCGAGCCCCGGCTCATTAAAACTCTTGATTGGTTTCTCAATCAGTTTGGCCAATTAAGGAAATAAAAGATGAAATAATTAATCTATTCCGTGCCAGTGAGGCTCCAGCGGGGCCTCGGGTTTCTGCGTCCGGCTCCGTGGGGTAAACAACCCGGCGCAGCAGTGGCGGGAAGCGGCCGACAGCGGGCGTCCTCCTGGAGTGGGTTACTAAGGCTGAGGCGCATGCGCAGTGTGGCTACATCTGGCGTTCCCCCCTCCCTTCCTCCCCTGCAGAGAGTCGGATGCACACAGAGCCTCAGCACTCAGCTGGAGCCGCACAACAAACGGCAGGTGGCGCTGTAGGATCTGAGCGGCCGGGACTACTTTCCTGCACAGGGGCAGCAGGTCAGTCATAAAGAAGATTTTAAAGCAGCAAGAAAAATGAGAAACAGCAACAGAAAATACCGTGAAGCACACTGAATCCAAACACAGCAACACCTGAAGGTAACCTGGAGCCTCTGTGTGAGGAGTGTGCATGTTCTCACCTTTACCTGTGTGGGTTTTATCCAGGTGTTCCAGCTCCCTCTATCCAAAACATGCATGGTAGCTTTAATTCATGCTTCTAAAGTGGCTGTAGCACATTTTAATTACAGTATTTTTATACATTTTATTGAGCATTTTCAATTTTTAGTACATTTTAAATCATAGTATGTATAATTTATTTCTAATTTTTATAAGATTTTTTAAAAAATATATTTTTACTCTCTGCTTCCTATTGTAACAACAGAAGTTTCCTTTGGGGATCAGTGAAGTATTTCTATTACATATTATTTATATTCTAATTTTAAAAACTAAAATTTTCTTCATATAATACTAGATTCTGTACAATATTTTTTTGTTTTATTAATTTATTACACTTCTTAGAAGTAGCTTTATTTACTTTTTATTCACTTATTTACATACTTTAGTCTATTCGATGTACTGACTTTTCCTTTTTTATTTTCATTATTTTATGAATTTTGACATCTATTTATTTGTACTTTTTCTGCTATATTTACATGTTGTGCTGTTGATGAAAGGACTTTAACTTCCTCATTCACTGTATATTTTTATTGTTCGTATTTAGTGAATTTTATACTTTATTTTGTACTTTAGTATATTTTCTTATTTATTTATGATTTTTTGGTATCTAAAGTATTTATATTCTATATTGTTTTTATTCTATATTTAAAAATGTACATTTTCTTCATACGGTAGAATCTGTGTAATATTTGTTGGATTTTATTTATTCGTTACTCCTCTTAGAACTAACTGTATTTAGTAAATTCTCAATTTATTCACTTACTTATGTATTTTAGTTTATTTGATGTACCTTTTCATGACTTTTTAAAATTTTTAATTCCTTTTTTTTCTGTTTTTCTGTATTTTAACCTCTCTTTATTTGTAGTTTTCTGTTTTTCTGTACTTGTTGCACCACTTACATGTTGTGCTGCTGTTTAAAGGACTTTAATTTCCTCACTCACTGTATACTTTTATTGTTTTATAATTTGACACTTTAAGGTGCGTTTTTCACATTTCAGTATGTTTTTAATCCTACCATATTTTACATTTTTTGTACATTTTATGCATTTTTTAAAAATTTATGATTTATTTGTGTTGTCTAACTGTAACAACAGAATTCCCTCTTGAGGCTCAATAAAGTATTTTTATTTAATGTTATTTTTATTCTATATATAACACCAATATTTCTTCATATACTAGAATCTGTCGTTATTTTTCTACTATTTTAAAAATCTGTGTAATATTTTTCGGATTTTATTTATTTATTAATCTTCTTAAAACAAACTTTATTTATTAACCTCTGTATGTATTCACTTATTTATATATTTTAGGTATTTCATCACACCTTTTATTACTTTTTAAAACTTTAATTACTTTATTTTTCTATTTCAGCCTCTCTTTATTTCTGCACTCCTTGCATTACTTTCATGTTGCTCTGCTGTATACCCTCCTGTATTTGCAATCACTAAATGTAATATTCAGATAACATTGAATATCTTGTTAATATATTTATATTCTATTTATACTGTGATTATTATTGTTATTGTTCCTAAAAATGCCGGTGAAAACTTTCCCTCTGCTTCCAGGTTTGCTGCGATGCTCTTCCTGATAAAGCAGCTGAAGTTGAAGACGAAGAAGCAAATTTATGAATTATATGCACACGAACCAGCAGAAAACACATGAATCCTGTAGTCCTGGTGTCAAGTGTAGATGTTAAACATCTTAACTGGCTTTTTAAGATTCATGGAGCTGCGGCTGTAGAGCAGGTTGTCCATTAATAGCAGGGTTGGCAGGCCGGTGCTCAGCGGGTAACAGAGAAGACAAATGTTAAAGCGCTTTGTCAGCTAAAGGTGGAAAAGTGCTTCATAATATTTAGAGTATGACAGAGAGATGATGTATAAACTGGTATCTGCTGCTGCTGCTGCCTCAGAAGCTGCATAGAAAACCATAAAATGTGGTCAGGAATGAACTTTTACACTCTAGTATTGGTCTTTTTATGTTGTCAGGAGCTTTGACTTCTATTTTAGTGCTTTACATCATCATCCAGAACGGGCCTGAAGTCGTATTTTTACATCCAGTACTGGTCAAAAGTTTGGAGACACCTTCTCATTTAATGACTTTTCAGGACTATTTACATTGTAGATTCTCACTGAAGGCATCAAAATGAACACATATGGAATTATGTAGTACACAAAGAAGTGTGATGTAAGTCAAAACATGTTTTATATTTTAGACTCTTCAAAATAGCCACCCTTTGCTTTGATTGCTACTTTGTTCACTCTTGGAATTCTCTGGATGAGCTTCATGAGGTAGAACCTGAAATGGTTTTCCAACAGTCTTCAAGGAGTTCACAGAGATGCTGAGCACTTGTTGGTCCTTTTTCCTTCACTCTGAGGTCCATCTCATCCCAAACCATCTGGATTGGGTTCAGGTCATCTGACCTAAGCAGCACTCCATCATCTCCTTCTTTGGTCAGATAGTCCTTCCACAGCCTGAAGGTGTGTTTGGGGTCATTGTCCTGTTGGAAAATAAGTGATGGTCCAGCTAAACCAAACTGGATGGGATGGCATGTCGCTGCAGGATGATGTCGTAGCCATGCTGGTTCAGTTTGGAATGAATCCCCAACAGTGTCACCAGCAAAGCACCTCCACACCATCACACCTCCTCCTCCATGCTTCACGGTGGAACCATGCATGTAGAGACCATCCATCACCTTTTCTGGTCTCACAAAGACAAGGTGGGTGCTCTGTAGAGATGTGTCTGCTGCTAGAACTCTGTGTGGCATTTATCTGGCTCTAATCTGAGGAGCTGTTAACTTTCCATTTCTAAGGCTGGAGACTCAGATGAACTTCTCCTCAGCAGCAGAGGAGACTCTTGGTCTTCCTTTCCTGGGGCGGTCCTCATGTGAGCCAGTTTGGTCGTAGTGCTTGATGGTTTTTGTGACTGCACTTGGAAGTACATTCAAAGTCCCTGTAGGTTCCTGGGTAGTTCCTAAAGGTTCCTTGCAGGTTCCTGGGTAGTTCCTAGATGATTCAAAGTTTTTGAAATTTTCCAGACCTTCAGGTCTTAAAGTAATGATGGACTGTCGTTTCTCTTCATTCAGCTGATTGGTTCTTGTCATAATATAGATTCTAACAGTTGTCAAACCGGGCTGTTAACTGTGTACCAACCTGACTTCTGCACAACTGATGGTCCCAACCCCAATAAGAAGGCAAGAAATTCCACAAATGAACCTTGACAAGGCACAACTGTGGAGTGAAAACCATTTCAGGTTCTACCTCATGAAGCTCATGGAGGGAAGATCAAGAGTGTGCAAAGCAGTAATTAAAGCAAAGGCTGGCTATTTTGAAGAATCTAAAACATAAAACATGTTTTTACTTCTTTCACGCTTTTTTTTACTACACAAGTCCAGATGTGTTCATTCATAGTTCTGACGCCTTCAGTGAGAATCTACAATGTAAATAGTCATGGAAATAAAGAAAAACTTTTAAATGAGGTGTGTCCAAACTTCTGACTGGTAGTGTAGTTATGATTGAAAATCCTAAAATCTTTCCAGGAAAAGAAACCGTTTGCTGCCTGAACCTAATAAAACAACAACAATAAAAGAATTTCTGCTTTACAAATGGTTTAATTTCATACAAACATTCACAAGTGCAGCAGTTAAAGCCATCTGACGTTCTGGGTAGGGAATGATGAGCTTCGTTCAGAGCTGATTTAAGAGGACAATGGGAATGTAAAGAGCTCCTTCAGGATTCTGAACATTTCATATTTTACTGCCAACAAGGAGACAAACCTCCCTCATCTTGTGCTGTCACGTCTGAAGGAATTTTATTTCCTCTCCTCATAACTACTGCATTAAACACAGCCAGAGAAAAACTACAGGACTGTCTAAACTCATCACGTGGTGGCGAACAGTGTGAGGAGTCCTTTAGCGAACGACACGATCTCGTTCCCGCCAAGTTTGGATTCTCCATAGACACGATCCACAAAGGAAATGGGAACCTGGAAGAAGAAGGAGAAGAAGAAGAAAGAGAAGAAGGAGAAGATGATGGAGAAGAAGAAAGAGAAGAAGGAGAAGACGAAAGAGAGAAGAAGGAGAAGAAGAGGAAGAAAACAGAAGAAAGAGAAGGCAAAGAAGAAAGAAGGAGAAAGAGGAGAAGATGAAGAAGGAGAAGGACAAGAAGGTGAAGAAGTAGGAAAAGGAGGGGAAGAAGGAGGAGGAGAAGAAGAAATAAGAGGAAGAATTAAGAAGGAAGGAGGAGAAGAAGAAGAAGAAATAAGAGAGGAGGATAAAGAGGAGGAGAAGAACAAAAAGGAGAAGGAAAAGAAGAAGGTAAATAAGTTGGAAAAGAAGAAGGAGGAGAAATAATAAGAGGAAGAAATAAAAAGAAAGGAGAAGAGAAAGGAGAAGAAGGAGAGGAAGGAGGGGAAGACAGAGAAGAAATAATAAAAGGAGGAAGAAATAAGAAGGAAGAAGAAGAAGAAAGAGGAGGAGAAGATTATGTTGAGTTTTAGTTAAATACCCCCGTACTATACTACATACACACGTGGACAAAATTGTTGGTACCCCTCAGTTAAAGAAGGAAAAACCCACAATTCTCACTGAAATCACTTGAAACTCACAAAAGTAACAATAAATAAAAATTTATTGAAAATTAAATAATCAAAATCAGCCATCACTTTTGAATTGTTGATTAACATAATTATTTAAAAAAAACAAACTAATGAAATAGGGCTGGACAAAAATGATGGTACCCATAACTTAATATTTTGTTGCACAACCTTTTGAGGCAATCACTGCAATTAAACGATTTCTGTATTTGTCAATGAGCGTTCTGCAGCTGTCAACAGGTATTTTGGCCCACTCCTCATGAGCAAACAGCTCCAGTTGTCTCATGTTTGATGGGTGTCTTCTCCAAATGGCATGTTTCAGCTCCTTCCACATATGTTCAATGGGATTCAGATCTGGGCTCATAGAAGGCCACTTTAGAATAGTCCAACGCTTTTCTCTCAGCCATTCTTGGGTGTTTTTGGCTGTGTGTTTTGGATGGTTGTCCTGTTGGAAGACCCATGACCTGCAACTGAGACCAAGCTTTCTGACACTAGGCAGCACATTTCTCTCCAGAATGCCTTGATAGTCTTCAGATTTCATCGTACCTTGCACACTTTCAAGACACCCTGTGCCAGATGCAGCAAAGCAGCCCCAAAACATTACTGAGCCTCCTCCATGTTTCACCGTAGGGACAGTGTTCTTTTCTTCGTATGCTTGGTTTTTGAGTCTATGAACATAGAGTTGATGTGCCTTACCAAAAAGCTCCAGTTTGGTCTCATCTGTCCAAAGGACATTCTCCCAGAAGCTTTGTGGCTTGTCAACATGCATTTTTGCAAATTCCAGTCTGGCTTTTTTATGAGTTTTTTTCAGCAGTGGTGTCCTCCTTGGTCGTCTCCCATGAAGTCCACTTTGGCTCAAACAACGACGAATGGTGCGATCTGACACTGATGTACCTTGGCCTTGGAGTTCACCTTTAATTTCTTTGGAGGTTGCTCTGGGCTCTTTGGATACAATTCCAACGATCCGTCTCTTCAATTTGTCATCAATTTTCCTCTTGCGGCCACATCCAGGGAGGTTGGCTACTGTCCCGTGGGTCTTGAACTTCTGAATAATATGAGCCACTGTTGTCACAGGAACTTCAAGCTGTTTAGAGATGGTCTTATAGCCTTTACCTTTAAGATGTTTGTCTATCATTTTTTTTCGGATGTCCTGGGACAATTCTCTCCTTCGCTTTCTGTTGTCCATGTTCAGTGTGGTACACACCTTTTCACCAAACAGCAGGGTGACTACTTGTCTCCCTTTAAATAGGCAGACTGACTGATTATGAGTTTGGAAACACTTGTGATGTCAATTAAATGACACACCTGAGTTAATCATGTCACTCTGGTCAAATAGTTTTCAATCTTTTATAGAGGTACCATCATTTTTGTCCAGGCCTGTTTCATTAGTTTGTTTTTTTAAATAATTATGTTAATCAACAATTCAAAAGTAATGGCTGTTTTTGATTATTTAATTTTCAATAAATTTTTATTTATTGTTACTTTTGTGAGTTTCAAGTGATTTCAGTGAGAATTGTGGGTTTTTCCTTCTTTAACTGAGGGGTACCAACAATTTTGTCCACGTGTGTATGTACATTACACCACAGATATCCACCCATGTTCCACCAGGACAGTTATTTCTGTTGCACAGCGTGCTCACTTCCTCTTTTTTTACTGTAACGCCAAAGGTGGAATCCAGTTACTGGATTAATCAGCAGAAAAAGCAATAGAATACTGGATTACTAAATAATCGACAGCTGCAGTCCTGCTGTGGTAGTTTATAAACTCAGTCTGTTCTAAATGGGTCTGGACAGAAAAATCAAAGTGTCATAAAATTCCTAACTTTTAAAATGTGTTCCTGTGGTTAATATTGTTGTTTCTACACGATGGAGAAAAAAGTCAAATCAATACAAATGTTTCCTCAAAACTAGAAGCTGCTGACTGGAAGCCAATTCAGGGCAGTTTAAGGCGTTTTCTGAAGATCAACCAGGAGAAAATAAACACGTGTGAGTGATAAATCACCTCTCCGATGGTGTAGCTGAGCTGCCTGGCTCTGACGATCATCTCCATCTGAAAGACGTAACCTTTGGAGACGCAGCGCTCCACCAGACTCTCCAGCACCTTCTTCTTGTACAATCTGACGTCAAAGAAGAAAAAAAAGCAACAGGAGTTGGAGAAAAAGCCGCCCGACACACCGACAGCTCCAACATCAGAAGGAGAGAATTGTGCCTGCTCACCTGAAGCTGCCTGTGAGGTCTGAAGCTCCGGGTCTCAGCAGCACTTGAGTCAAAAAGTTTGCTCCCCGACTGTGATCAGGAGGAAACAGAAGAAGGAAACCTCAGCCTTTTAACTGGCAGGTAGGAGGAGACAAAACAGTATAGATTAGCCGTTACCTGATGAGCTTCCTGCGTAGATCCCATCCATAAACGCCTCCATTTCCTCTGTACCGAGTCCCAGACACCAGGTCGAAATCACCTTCCTTCTGCTTTCTGAAAAAGAAGCCAGAATAACAGTTTAACCACAAAAAAATACACAACATGCATTTATATTTTAGTAATCAGAAGTAATCACTGTGCATATGAACTAAAAAATAATCCAAAATGCAAAATTTTAAGACAGGAAATGGAATCTGGAGACACTTACTGAATAAATTCTGGAATAAACTTGGGCTGAAATGAAAATAAACAAAGAACAATAAAATACACAATAAAGGATCTGTTCTATTTCACAGTTTAGGGATGAAAAAAGGAGGGAGCTGACTAATCTGGATATCTTTTCACTGCTCTATAGACAAAACAAAGTCATGTTTCCAATACTTTTTTGACAAGTTAAGGATCGATAGCTGATCAGTGAATGACAGAAATCAGCTGCACACTAAATTAAAAATCAAATCCAATCAAGTTTATTTGCATTGTATGTTTAAAAGAACCTGAGTTGACCAAAGTGCTGCAAAAAGCAAAATTATATGCGAGAAACAAGACACTAAAAGATCCAAAAAAATACACAAAAAGATGCAAAAATGACATGAAAAAATGCAAAAATGACAAAAAAGCAAAAAATACATTAAAAATGAAATGAAAAGAGACAAAAAAGGACACTGAAAGATGCAAAAATTACACAAAAATGACACGAAAAGACAAAAATGACACTGAAGCATGCAAAATTACACAAAAACATATACACTCGTAGAATTATTTTAAAAACAAAATAAAATATCAAACAAAAAATCAAGGCAAAAACAAGCCTGTAAGACCAAATTAAAACATTTATTATTATTATTATGATTTATATACATGCATATAAATACTATAAAACATGGTGAAATAGGATATAATTAAAATAAATTAATTAATAGGTATAAATTATAAAACCAGGTGAAACAGGACATCAAATACTAAATAAAATACGTACAAAATACTAAAACATTCAGACTATTAAGGGCTACTAAAATCCATTAAACATGCGTCCGTCTTTAGATTTTTATCTTTAAATACGCTTGAGGAATTCTTTGCCGTGCTCACAGTCTTCATGCCATTTAAGCAGAGGATAAATTAGAGTGTTTTAATGTTCCTCAGCTGAAATGATCCTCCTTTCACCATTTGATGATAATTATAACAGTCTTTAGCATCAGCTCACAGCAAAATGACTCCACTCACATGATGAGAAAGATCTGCATCCATGATGAAGATGAAGTTTCCGGTGGCGTGTTTCATACCGTGGATGTAGGCGGTACCTTTCAAAATAAAACAGGAAGGCCTCAGTGGGTTGTAAAACGTACGAACGTTAACACACCAACGTTTACAGTGTCCAACTTACCCAGGCCTAACTTTGAGGCTCTCGGTCTCAGAAGCTGGAAAACACAGAAGATTTAGGAGTTTAAAGCAAATATATGTACTAGATCCAGTCATGTGGAGACAGTATAATAGATACAGTAGATACGCTAATATTCTAAAGCAGGGGTGGTAAACATGCGGCCCGGGGTCCAAAACCGGCCCTCCAGAAGGTCCGATCCGGCCCACAGGACGACTTTGTAAAGAGTAAAAATTACAGAGAAAACATTAACTGCAGATTGTAAATGAGTAAAACTATAAATTTAAAATCATTTCTGGACCATGACAAGTTGTTTTGATCATAAAGTAAAATATGACATTCCTTGTGTTATTTTGTGTCTAACTTTTGTAATATTTTGTCTTGTTTTTTTTGTTTTTTGTCTGACTTTTGCCGTTTGTCTCATGCTTTTGTCGTTTTGAGTTTCTTTTTGCCTCGCTTGTGTTATTTGTCTTATTGTTCTCATTTTGTGTTTTGCTTTATTCATTGTTTTGTGTACCGTTTTTGTTATTTCGTGTTTTTTTGTCTCACTTGTGTTGTTTGTCTACGTTTTTGTTGTTTTGTTTCTCGCTTTTGCCATTTTTGGTCTCGTTTGTGTCATTTGTGTAATTTTTTGTGCATCTTTTGTCACTTTGTAACTTTTTTGTCTAATTTTTTGTCTCTTTTTTGTTTTGTGTCGTTTGTCTCATTTTGCTTCTGACTTTTGCCGTTTTGTCTCATTTTTGTAATATTTGGTCTTTTTTGTTGTTTTTTGTCTTTTCTTTGTTTGACTTTTGTCGTACATCTCGTGTTTCTGTAGTTTTGTTACTCGTGTTTTTCTCGTTTTGTTTTTACTTTTAGTCTTGCTTGCGTTTTTGCGTTTTGTCCTTTTTTTCTCACTTTGTGTTTTGCTTTTATACACACGTGGACAAAATTGTTGGTACCCCTCAGTTAAAGAAGGAAAAACCCACAATTCTCACTGAAATCACTTGAAACTCACAAAAGTAACAATAAATAAAAATTTATTGAAAATTAAATAATCAAAAACAGCCATTACTTTTGAATTGTTGATTAACATAATTATTTAAAAAAACAAACTAATGAAACAGGCCTGGACAAAAATGATGGTACCTCTATAAAAGATTGAAAACTATTTGACCAGAGTGACATGATTAACTCAGGTGTGTCATTTAATTGACATCACAGGTGTTTCCAAACTCATAATCAGTCAGTCTGCCTATTTAAAGGGAGACAAGTAGTCACCCTGCTGTTTGGTGAAAAGGTGTGTACCACACCGAACATGGACAACAGAAAGCGAAGGAGAGAATTGTCCCAGGACATCCGAAAAAAAATTATAGACAAACATCTTAAAGGTAAAGGCTATAAGACCATCTCTAAACAGCTTGAAGTTCCTGTGACAACAGTGGCTCATATTATTCAGAAGTTCAAGACCCACGGGACAGTAGCCAACCTCCCTGGACGTGGCCGCAAGAGGAAAATTGATGACAAATTGAAGAGACGGATCGTTGGAATTGTATCCAAAGAGCCCAGAGCAACCTCCAAAGAAATTAAAGGTGAACTCCAAGGCCAAGGTACATCAGTGTCAGATCGCACCATTCGTCGTTGTTTGAGCCAAAGTGGACTTCATGGGAGATGACCAAGGAGGACACCACTGCTGAAAAAAACTCATAAAAAAGCCAGACTGGAATTTGCAAAAATGCATGTTGACAAGCCACAAAGCTTCTGGGAGAATGTCCTTTGGACAGATGAGACCAAACTGGAGCTTTTTGGTAAGGCACATCAACTCTATGTTCATAGACTCAAAAACCAAGCATACGAAGAAAAGAACACTGTCCCTACGGTGAAACATGGAGGAGGCTCAGTAATGTTTTGGGGCTGCTTTGCTGCATCTGGCACAGGGTGTCTTGAAAGTGTGCAAGGTACGATGAAATCTGAAGACTATCAAGGCATTCTGGAGAGAAATGTGCTGCCTAGTGTCAGAAAGCTTGGTCTCAGTCGCAGGTCATGGGTCTTCCAACAGGACAACGATCCAAAACACACAGCCAAAAACACCCAAGAATGGCTGAGAGAAAAGCGTTGGACTATTCTAAAGTGGCCTTCTATGAGCCCAGATCTGAATCCCATTGAACATATGTGGAAGGAGCTGAAACATGCCATTTGGAGAAGACACCCATCAAACCTGAGACAACTGGAGCTGTTTGCTCATGAGGAGTGGGCCAAAATACCTGTTGACAGCTGCAGAACGCTCATTGACAAATACAGAAATCGTTTAATTGCAGTGATTGCCTCAAAAGGTTGTGCAACAAAATATTAAGTTATGGGTACCATCATTTTTGTCCAGCCCTATTTCATTAGTTTGTTTTTTTTAAAATAATTATGTTAATCAACAATTCAAAAGTGATGGCTGATTTTGATTATTTAATTTTCAATAATTTTTTATTTATTGTTACTTTTGTGAGTTTCAAGTGATTTCAGTGAGAATTGTGGGTTTTTCCTTCTTTAACTGAGGGGTACCAACAATTTTGTCCACGTGTGTAGTTTTGCTGCTCGTTTGTATTTTTTGTCTCACTTGTGTTTTTGTATTTTTGTCTTGTTTCTCGCATTTGTCATTTTTGGTTTTGTTTGTGTTGTTCGTTTTGTCGCTTTGTAACTTTTTTGTCTGATTTTTTTGTCTCTTTTTTGTTTTGTTTCGTCTAGTTATGTCTTATTTTTGTTATATTTTGTCTTGCTTTTGTCGTTTTTTGTCTTTTTTTGTCTGACTATTGTCATTTTGATCATTAAGTAAAATACTATCTAAGGAATTTGACTCAGTTCACACAAAAAAAACACATGCATTCAAACTGATCAAAGGAAGGAAATGAAGTGTATAACTTCAATGCACAGCTGTACATGTGTGTACAAGAGCTACATTTAAAAGTGAATTAAAAGTTTAGTGCAGATTCTGGTGAAGTTATTACCAATAAATACAGATTTGTTTGGCATTTTATATGTATGAGGCAGGGGGATGACATGATTTGTTTACATATAATCTAGTTTTAATTGTGTAATATAATATTACATTTGGTGCAGTATTGATTAACTCACTATCTTGTCCTCCCCATATATTTTCTGCAGCTGCTCTGCCACTTCCAGGGTTCCATCTGGGCTTCCATCATCGATGACTATTATCTCGTAGTTATAGCCGCTGTAATTACAAATAGAAAACACTGAAGAGAGCCATTTGTGTCAGTCAGTAATTTACAATTAACACACATAAAAAAATTAACAGAATCACTTTAGAGGTCAGACAATACAGAATATTCTCACAGAACAGAATCAGACATTTACCAACTTTTCTTCATTTTTAATATGAGTCATGTGGAGGATTATTGATTCATCTGAAGAAAAAATAACCAAAACCTTAATATGTGAAAATGTCAGAGGAGACATCACTGATTTTGAAAACTGTAGAATGGCTAATGTTAGATTTCTGAAAATTACATTTATTGTCATCTAAAATTGTAAAATAAAAGCTAACCAGCATAAAATATTGTATTATTATCAGTCTCAAAGTGTAATTATCTGACTTTTAACAACATTTTTTATGTTGGACTAATAGTATTATTCTATATTAGTTTGATATAGCACTAGCTAACTAGCTGACTTTCTACTAGACTAATAATGTTATGTTATACTAGCTTGCTGTAGCAGTAGCTAAGTAGAAGAGTTCATATTAGGCTACTGACGTTATGTTATGCTAGCTTGCTGTAGCAGCAGCTAAGTAGAAGAGTTTACATTAGGTTAATAAACACTAGAAATAATCAATAATATAAACGCTACTTTGAAGAATTTAAAATGCTGTATCATAAGCTAGCTTGTTGTAGCACTAGCTAACTAGCTTACTTCACAATAGGCTAATATTATTATGCTATATAAGCTTGCTGTAGTACTAGCTCACTAGCTGACTTTGTGTAAATTTGATAAAGTTAGGCTATATTAGCTTGTTGCAGCACTATCTTACTAGCTAACTATGTCAGACTAATAATGTTATGCTATTTTAGCTTGTAGGGCTAGCTAACAGGCTGACTTTATGTTGAGCTAATAATGTTATGCTATTTTGGCTTACTGTAGCTAACTGGCTGACTTCATGTTATATTAATAATGTTATGCTATATTAGCTTGTTGTAGCACTAGCTAACTTCATAATAGGCTAATAATATGCTATATAAGGTTGCTGTAGTACTAACTAACTAGCTGATTTTCTGTTGAGCTAATAATAAAAATATTATGCTGTAATAGCTTGCTGTAGCACTAGCGTACTAGCTGACTTTATGTTAGGTTAGTAATATTATGCTATATTAGCTTGCTGTAGCGCTAGCTAACTAGCTGACTTTATGTTAGGCTAATAATATTATGCTATATTAGCTTGCTGCAGCAGCTTTAGTTAAATAGCTGTGTTTATGGTAGGCTAATAATGTTATGCTATATTAGCTTGCTGCAGCAGCATTAGTTAAATAGCTGTGTTTATGGTAGGCTAATAATGTTATGCTGTACAGACCTGACCAAAAGTTTAAGACCAGTTGAAAAATTGCTAGAATTTACCTTTTGCACATTTGGATCTTAATGAGGTTTTAAGTAGAGCTACAATATGCAAAACCAAGAAGGAAAAAGTAATTTATTGAAAACAACAAGTAAACTGAAATAGGCTGTTTATCAGCTGATCAAAAGCTTAAGACCACAGGCTATAAAAGCCAAAATCTGCTCAAAATTCTCATTTTATGTCAGCCATTCACATGGTCATGCCCTCCTGATGGCTAAAGCTAAGAAGCTTTCTCTTCGTGAACGTGGTCGGATCGTCGAACTGCTTAAGCAGGGCCTCTCACAGCATGCCATTGCTGCTGAGGTTGGACGCAGTAAGACGTTCATTCTAAATTTTTTTGAAAGATCCTGAGCATTATGGAACAAAAAATCAGGTGGTAGACGCAAAAAAATGACACCTGTGCTGAGCCAGAGGATCCAACTGGCTGTCTGTCAAGACACAGGGCGGTTCTCGACCCACATTAAGGCCCTTACTGGTGCCGACTGTAGCGCAATAACCATCAGACAGCATCTGCGGGAAAAGGGTTTCAAAAACAAAAAACAAATTCAAAGGCCTCGTCTCCTTCAACGCCACAAAACTGCCCGTTTAGACTTTGCCAGGGAACATCAAACATGGGACATTGAAAGGTGAAAAAAAGTTTTATTCTTTGATGAGAAAAAATTTAACCTTGACGGTCCAGATGGCTTCCAACGTTACCGGCATGACAAGAAGATCCCACCTGAGATGTTTTCTACCCGGCACAGTGGCGCTTTTTTATTCAGTGGAACACTGGAGCTTCAGGTGGTGCAGGGTTGTCAAACGGCGGCTGGTTATGTGCAGATGTTGCAGCAGGCATCCCTCATGACTGAGGGCCCTCATCTGTGTGGTAACAGCTGGGTTTTTCAACAGGACAACGCTGCAGTTCACAATGCTTGCTTGATGAAGGACTTCTTCAGGGAGAATAACATCACTCTTTTGGACCATCCTGCATGTTCCCCTGATTTAAATCCCAAAGAGAGCATTTGGGGATGGATGGCAAGGGAAGTTTATAAAAATGGCCATCAGTTCCAGACAGTTGATGCCCTTTGTGAAGCCATCTTCACCACTTGGAGCAATGTTCCCAAAAGCTTCCTGGAAACACTCGCATCAAGCATGCCCAAACGAATTTTTGAAGTGATTAACAAGAACGGTGGAGCTACTCATTACTGAGTTCTACTGAGAAATTTTTTTGTTCTGGTTTGGAGAGTTTTTTTGTAATTTTTTGAGCGATGGTCTTAAACTTCTGATCAACTGATAAACAGCCTATTTCAGTTTACCTGTTGTTTTCAATAAATTACTTTTTCAAAGTGCTTTTTGTCACACTCCCCCTTCTTGGTTTTGCATATTGTAGCTCCACTTAAAACCTCATTAAGATCCAAATGTGCAAAAGGTAAATTCTAGCGATTTTTCAACTGGTCTTAAGATTTTGATCAGGTCTGTATTAGCTTGCTGCGGGAGCATTAGCTAAATAGCTGTGTTTATGTTAGGCTAATAATGTTATCTTAGCTTGCTGTAGCACTAGACACGAATCTAAATATTAATCATAATAAAGTCAAGTAAATTGTAAATGAATTGTCAATTATCAAAACATAAAAAAATTAATCCAAAATCATTTCTGTATGTGTCATTGTACATTAATGTAGCAATTAACAACAGAATAACATCAAAATTTGAGACTGTTCTTCATCTTATGCATAAATAACAAGAAATTGATATTGCACAGAAGGAATTGTGAGGTTATTTTACCCACTTTTCAAGACTTTACATTTAGTTTTATCATAACAAATCAGTAATCTATCTATAATTTAACAATACTTCCTTGTGTACACATTATATTGATATTGAAAAAACAAACATATGCGCTAAATAAATTGAAAAGGTCTTTCTTCGGTTTAAGCTACAACAAACTCTACATAAGCAAAAGGCAGAAGGCTAATTAACCTTAAAATATCTCGTTTCTTGTCAGAGTTTAACAGTAAATGCTAACATTAGCATCCTGTAGCCGCTCTGTAGTGACAGCTCATCACTGGCTGGTATAAACTTAGCAGGAGTGTTAGCTAGCTAGCAACAGCAGCCGAGGAGCTCCGCGGCTCTCAGAGACTCACCTTTCCCCGAAATACTTCACCAGCAGCCAGACAATCAGCGGCAGGTTCTCCCGTTCGTTGTAGGTCGGTAACAGCACCGAGTATTTGTCTCCACTGTCCCGGTTTTTAGGAGTTTTTCTGCTCGCCATGGCGACGCAAATCTACCGGAAACACACAGGGTCAAGTTACAAACGGCGACACACGACTGCATCCTGTTTGTGTTTTCAAAATAAGTGTGTTTTGCAATTACATTTCTAACTCGTGAAGGAAGTGCTGTGGGGATTTCGTTCTAACCACCACGTTTACTGAATTTATTTAAATTAATATCAACACGTATGAGAAGAAAAGAATGAGCAGAAACAGTGGTATTTGCTCCACGTGTAGGATTATTGTGCACTATGCAGCATGTACAAACTGAGGTGGTCGAGACAGTAAATACATTTTGTCACACCATGCATTCATTTAAAAAAATGTTTTTACCTTCCTGTAACTGTATCATGGACCACAAAAGTGCAATAATCACGTTGGTGGTCAAAATAGACAAAATGTGGCTGAGAAAACAATCTAATCAAAGCTGTTTTGGACAGCTATTATGATTTTCAACCTTCTGATTATCTATCATCATTATATTTATCTCATGTGGTTACAGATTTCCACATGGACATTGGTTCATTTGGTCTAAACTGATTTAAACTTAATATATTTTTCTGACAGTGCTCAGATCTTTAGCTTTAGTAGCAGTACAGTGTACAAATACTGTGCAACAATAAAAAAAAATCCCGCATTTACATATTTAATGAAGTGTGCAAAACATATGCAATGTAAGCTACTAAAACTAAAAATATTTATCATGCAGAATGATCACTTTGCCCAGGAATTTAAAAAAAACATTTTATTTTGAAAAATAAACTGGAATTAACGTAAAACTGAAAGTGAGTGTCAAACCTGTTGCACTTCCGGTTCCTGACAGGTTGGAACTTTAAACGTCCTCTTTAAAGTACTCGTAACGCTTTTCTGTCCAACATGGTTCCCGCACTACAGAAGCAGAACACGAAAACACAAAATACAAACGTATTATATAAATATATTGTATGTGTATTACAGCCAGATAGATTTATGTCAGTCTTGTCTTTATTTATTTTGAAGAAGTTTTGCTGAATCAAGTTATTTACATCCTCAAGACAATTTATTTTGAAAAAGAAAAGCCTCATCACATTTCATTAGACACATATTTATAGTATTTTATTAACAAGATAATACAAATACAACATACGCTGAAGATAAAACCAACATTCTCTTTCTCTCTCTCACACACTAAAGCTTATGACCCAAACCCAGGAAATGAGAAAATGTAAACATCAGTTAGAACTCATACTGTATAAAATATACATGAATAACCAGATAAAATACAACAAACAATATACAGATTTATCATACATGAGACGGACAACAGACATTCTCACAGTATCATTTGTACCATGGAACAAACACCATGGATGACGCTTTTCATGATCCTTTGAGGCAGTTTAGGTTAGAACGGCAAATGAAAACACACAGAGGACTAAACTACACAGTGCATGAGTACATAAAAAGGTTTCAGTGCGAATACGGTGTACAAGACGGCACTTTGTTACTGACCCCGCTGGGAAAACGTGTTTCTTTACGATGCTATTCTATATTAGAAAGCTCCTGACTTGCTCCTAGATTCATAGTTTAAATAAAAGCAGAGGACAGAGATCCTTCCGGTTTCCTTTACTCGCTCATGAAGAAGCGTCCACATCAGTCGCTGCTACGTCCAACATATGAAACCTCCTCGTGGTGCATTTGAGCTCCTTCCTCCAGTGTTTTAAGCTCCAGAGGAACAGCAGATATCCTAGAGATAACAGTCACATCAGCACTGCTGTGTGGTTCTGGATCTCCACTCAGGGCTGGTAGCCGTAGTAAGGATCCTCTGGATGAACAAAGAACACAAACACACAAAAGAGTCAATACAGGAAAGATAAAAAAAAAAATCAAACTTTTTTAGTGTTTGAGTGACTTAAAAACATGGAGGTTTAAAATTAAAGATGGACGGATGGAAGGACAGATAGACGGATGGACAAATGGACGGACAGACAGACAGAAAGACGGATAGACGTTTAGATAGATAGATAGACAGACTATAGATAGATAGATTAAACCTTTACTGAACAGCAGCAAAGACAGCAAAAAGAGCAGCACACAGTGTCCAGACATAAAAAGATACTTTCTTGTGTGTAAAAGTAAATCTAAAAGCAATGACTAGTTATAAAAGGACATTGTGTTATGAGGATTTGATGAAACTCGGAGTTCTGCTGTTATAGAACTATGATGCTTTAATATTTTGCTTATTTTCTTATTTCTACTCTATAAGAATTCCAGTTTGCTCATGTAAAACCCCATGAATCTAAAATTCAGCCTATATCAGTGATCCCACCCAGCAGGCCCAGGCTCTGGACACCTGGATCCCAGCAGCTGCTCACCTGTCTGCTGAGGAACTCTATGGCAGCCTCCACTGTTGTCACAAACCCCCGGTGGTCCGATCTCCCCCCGCTGGCCGGGAGGTCCGGGGAACCCTGGTGGTCCGGCTTTACCGTCGTCTCCTTTGGTTCCTGGAGTTCCCAGCTTGGACTCACCTGGAAGACCTGCAGACAAACAGAGAGGTTAACACGTTTATCCTAAGCAGACACCAGGACAGTTCACTGATGATCTACAGGAATACCTGCGAATCCTTTGACCCCCGGAGGCCCCTGGATGTTGGTTCCTGCATCACCTTTCTCCCCCGGCATCCCTCTCCTTCCTGCAGAGAAGAAAAAACACCTCAGAAATCAGTCGCTGCTCAGTATGTGGAGTAGTTCTGTCCAAATGTTTATTCACAGTTATTACAGCCTATATAGTCACTCAAAGTATCCCACAATGCACCAGGACAAGTAGTGGACAGTCGATGGTCACTAACCAGCAATATGTCCCATCATGCATTGCAACGAAGGAGAACAGAGATGGACGAGAGTAAACTGAGGATCGATGGATTTGTATAGACTTATAACAGATATTTTATAGTATAAAGACATTTTTTCTTTTGTTAAAACATATTTTACAGTTTTAAAATATATTTTATAATGCTAATATGTATTTTATAGTATCAAGATAAGATAAGATCTACTTTATTCATCCTGCTGGAAATACGATAAGCAAAAAATAAAGGTTAGTGGAATATACACAATTAGACAGGTTAGTAGTAAAACAGAAATAAGTAATATACAGTACAAAATGTAAAGTACAGAATGTAAGCTTCTAAAAGTGTTGGTGCTATGTAGTATTAAAACATATTTTATAGTAATAAGACGCATTTCATAGTATCGAAACGTATTTTATATAATATTAGGATGCATTCTATAGTATTAAGACATCTTTTTTAGTATTAAAACATATTTTTTACAGTGTTAAGATGTATTTTATACTCTTAAGACGTATTTTATAGTATTAAACGATATTTTATAGTACTGAGACATATTTTAGAGAATTAAGACGTACTTTATAGTATTACTACATATTTCTTTGTGTTAAGACGTATTTTCTACTGAATATATCTTTTGTATTTGTGTAGAAAATGACAATAGGCATGAGAGAAAAATAAAATAAATCCAAAATAATAATTGATGTGTTTAATGGAAGCAGAGCGATGTATTAACACAAAGGAAAAATATTTTCATTCATTCATTAAAAAAAAAAAGCCTGGTATAACATGAATTTATCACAAACATGTCGGTCGGTTCACCATTATAGCCAGCATCGATCTGATTCGTTTTAGTTTAGTGACTGAATTAACAACACCGTGACTCTCGGAGGGTCTGACTGGATGATTTCAGACGCAGCCTTGTTTTTCTCTCAGCAAACCATCTAATAAGTGAAGTCTTACCCTGTTCTCCAGGATATCCAGGCCTCCCAGATCTCCCTCTGGCCCCGACATTCCCCTGGTTTCCTCGGCCACCCGGTGGGCCTTTAGGCCCTGGTATACCTGGTTCACCTGGAGGCCCCACCGGCTCCTCTATAGGAGCTGGTTTACGACTGATCTCGTTAATGAACATGTCCAGCTTCAACACCTCCTCTGAAAAAGAAAGAAAACATTATTGTATCTTTATTTCATGCTCCAGTGAGTCCTAGTTTTTGTACTTCGCCAAGGAACATGCCAGAGTTACGTGACGATCAGAGTCTGTCTGTCTGTCTGTCAGCAACATTACTCAAAAACAGACCAACAGATTTGTATAAAATTTTCAGGGAAGGTCAGAAATGACACAAGGATCAAGTGATTAGATTTTGGCAGTGATGCAGTTTATAGTCTGG
This sequence comes from Acanthochromis polyacanthus, assembly GCF_021347895.1. Lineage (NCBI taxonomy): Eukaryota > Metazoa > Chordata > Actinopteri > Pomacentridae > Acanthochromis > Acanthochromis polyacanthus. Next base: position 7,121,250 of record NC_067118.1, read on the forward strand.
ATCCATGGATTTTTTAAAGATTTCTGCATCATTGCCAGATAGCGGCATGGCATCACTGTAACCATGACAACAAGTGAACGGTATGTCAGTTGCCTGCTGAGAATCCCAGGATTACACTCCTACTACAAATACACTGCTGCAGACTGGATTATGCTTTCTGCGTGGAAATGAGATGCACAAATTGACATGAGAGAACGGTTGTGGCTTTTATATTCTGTGTGGTGTATGCTTACAAACTGCAGGGTGCAGTGTATCGTAAACACACCATGGTACTAAACTAGAGGAGGAGAAGTTTGCCATCGTTTACACCACTTACATTATGGCATGTTACCGAATAGTTGCATTTCAGCAGTTAGGTTTAATTTCACGCCATCAGTTCTTCACCACTCGGTTACCACGGTGATCTCTCTGTGATGAATTGTGTATTTCTGAACTTGTGCTGCCAGGAGCTCCTGTCCTTCTACCATGTTTTCCATGTGTCTCCATCTGCTTTGTTAGAAAAACTGGAGGTGCACGACACGGAAATTTTCCACTTGATAAGGACCGTGTGAGGAGGCGTAGCTGCTAAAATGATGTATTTTGCCCCTGTGGAGCCACACAAACCTTGCAGACACGTCAAGCATAAAACTAGCTTTATCGGGACTTATCTGTCAGAAATGATACAAGGAACAGTTGATTAACTTGTGTTTCTGAGTCCCATCAGTTCCCGCCACCCCCTACATATTTAGGTCACGTGATTCGGTATCTGTACATAACGTACACATGCATAACACATCATTTAGTTTGTGGGTACATCTGTAAATGGACACATTCTATGTTGCTGTGATTCCTGATCATCAATAACTAATGAATAAATGCTGCATTTCTGATAATGTCATATGGGGGAATGAGCAGCCTTGGAGGAGGACTGTGCTCTCTGAGTGCTTTTCTAGTTTCTTCATGCTTTCTACTTACTATGTACTAGTTGCTCGCAGGCTTGTGTGACCAGTTGGTAGATCACTGCCATGGACTGAGGCTCTCCCTGAAAAAACATGGATCCAATGAAAGCCCATGAATCATTTAGAAATCATACTACCAGTGAAAAAATGCAATAAAAAGAGATTTTAAAGCTAGAACCCACCTTCTCTCCTCGTTCCCCTTTATTCCCTGGCAGGCCCTGAGAGGAGAAATATATAAAAGAATAAAGATAAACAGCCAAATATGAGGACAGATAGTATGTATGCTGCTGTTTCTGGTTTTACCGTTGGTCCAACAGGTCCTGAAGGGCCCCTTTCCCCTATCGGCCCTGGATATCCCGGCATTCCCTGGAAGCCCTGAACCATGTAAACAAATAAATGCGTTAAACAGCAGACGTCTCATAAACATACAGGCAGAGACACTGTTATTAACATCCCTACGGATACAGAGCTCACATCAAAGGCCATCATTCAAAATTCTACCACTTTTCATCATCTTTCGTATTAGAAAATGACACATTTACTGTAAAAAAAAAAGAGAAATATTCATAGGTTTGCTGTGTAGAACTACAGTAACTATCCTTCAGCTGACAATTAAACACTCTGGCCAGAGGGTGGCGCTGCAGGAACATGTATGCTGGGTCTGAAACTGGCAGTTAAATGGACATCATTTTATGCTTTTAAACGTACATTTTCTCCTCCACTGACACCAGATGAAAGGTTAGAGGTCACAAAAACACCAAGATTCAACAAATATTTACAGCAGATTTCAGGAGAACACATGCAGACCTTTTGTGTGGAGCAGGCTGTCAAACATACGATGACAACTTTGTAAAGAGTAAAAATTATAGAGAAGACTTGTTGTGAATTGTTGTAAATTTATAAAACTGTGAATTTAAAATCATTTCCTACACAATGACAAGTTGTTTTGATCACAAAGTAAAATACTAGATTGTTCATTGTTGTTTTGTGTCTCATTTTTGTAACATTTTGTCTTGATTGGTCTGTCGTTTGGCTCATTTTATGTCGTTTTGTCTTTCCTTTTTGTCTCGTTTGTGGTTTTTGTCTTATCTTTGTGATTTTGTCTTTTGTTTTATTCATTGTTTTGTGTATCGTTTTTGTCGTTTTGTAAGTTTTTTGTCTCACTTTTGTTGTTTGTCTATTTTTTTGGTATTTAGTTCCTCATTGTAATTTTTTGTCTCATTTTTTGTCGCTTTGTAACTTCTTTATAACATTTTTTCTCTTTTTTCTTTCATGTCGATTGTATAATTTTTTTGTCATTTTGTCTCTCATATTTGTAATATTTTGTCTTGTTTTTGTCTTTATTTGTCTGTCGTTTATCACATGTTGTCGTTTTGTTTTTCCTTTTCGTCTCGCTGGTGTATTTTGTCTTATTTTTTTGTCATTTTGTGTTTTGCTTTATTCGTTGTTTTGAGGATTTTTTTGTCGTATTGTAAGTTTTTTGTCTCACTTTTGTTGTTTGTCCATTTTTTTGGCATTTAGTTCTTCGTTTTTGTAATCTTTTGTCTCGTTTGTGTCATTTTTGTCATTTTTCTGTCTCATTTTTGTCCATTTTTTGTTGCTTTGTAACTTCTTTTCAAAAATTTTTTGTCTCTTTGTTGTTTTGTTTCATGTTGTTTGTGTAATTTTTTTGTCATTTTGTGTTTCATTTTTGTAATATTTTATCTTGTTTTTGTTTGTTTTTGTCTTAACTTTTGTCATTTTGATCATAAAGTAAAATCATTCAGTTCCAGATCGCTGTGACTAAAAGTCGTGTTCCTTTTGTAGGTAAACTGTGATCTGTAGGTTGTAATGTGTAAATGATAAACTGAAGCTCAATGCTTAATGTCGCTGAAACTGATTTTTTCTTAAGATTCTTTCAGGTTGTTCATAATGTTTTGTAAAAAGAGAATTCCTTAAAAGTGAACATTTTTGCACAAAAACAAAGCAAACATTAGGAGTTGTGGTTAATTATATGTTATTATGTTCTGATTTTATTGGTCACTTGAGATCAAATTTGGCTGAATGTGGAACCTCTGATCTAAAATGCTCATAAATGGATGTGAATGAAATCCTACCCGCGGTCCGGTGGTTCCCGGTGCACCGATGTTCCCTTCGAGACCCCTGATTCCCTGTGAAACACATTGCAGACAGATGAGAACATGTCAGCAGGATAAGGACCCGCTAACAACGACTGCTCTGCATCAGCTGGTATTAAACGGCTCACCCTGGGGCCTGGGATCCCCTCTTCCCCCTTTGGTCCTGGAGGTCCCGGCAAACCCTGCAGGTGAAGAGAACAAGGAGGCTGGAAACAGGTGAACTTTAAAACACTGAGACTTGATGCTGTTTCACGTTTAACTCACCTGAACTCCAGGTCGCCCAGGATCTCCTCTGTCTCCTCTTGCTCCCGGTGGACCCTAACAGGAAAAATATGACAACTAGTAGAACTTTAACACAATTACATTTAGAAATCTTCAATTCAGAAACATACTGCTGCTCTACATAGTGTCACAATCTTGGGTTTTGTTGAGTTTATTTCCTGTTTTACTTCGCAGAAAAACCCTCTCTTGACTTTTTAAAATTCCTCCCGTTGTCTGCTTTTCCAGACAACGTTGTCTGCTTTTCCCTCCTTTTTTAGGCTCACTTCACTAATTTCAGCCTCCTCGACTCCTCGATCCTCCGTCCTCCGGCCAGTGACCCAATAATTGATCTTGGTGCATCATAACAGAGGACATCTTAATTTTTTCACCCTAACCCCAAACAATGGAGGGGTGATACAGCTGATACAGCGCCATATTTAATCGAATATCACCTTCAATCTCTGGTGGGAGGTGAGGAGAGGGGCTGAGTGATGGAATTGAGGATGTGTAATTTAAAAAATGAGCATGAAATGAGATAAGGGGGTGATGTCGGCCTTTGTTCGGTTTATTCCCTGTTCTATCTGGAAACAATAACCTGTCTTGGTCTGTTTCTTGTAATTTAAACTTCCTCCCTTTGTCTGGTTTTCCCTCATCTTTTGATTATTTTCCCCTGTGTCTTGTCTTCCCAGTAGTCCTCAGGTTATATCTAGTCCTGCATCTTCCTTTGTTCTACACCAGTTTGTCTCCTGTTTTCTGACTTTCTGTTCACCTGCTGGACTCTCTTTGTGCTCCTTGTTACTTCCTGTTTTGTCTCACTGCTTACCTGCTCATTCTCCACCTGTTTTCTAACCTCGTGTACACCTATCTACCTGTTAAGCTACCATGTGTCTTCATATGTTTTTGGATGATCTTCTTTTGGATTCCTTTCTTCGGTTACAGATGAATTTTTCCTGGACCACCAGCCACCTCTTGTTTGTTCGCCTTGTTTCAATAAATCTGCCGTTTGAGTAAAGTTACTCACCACTTTTCCCTGCACCGTGATGCCTCGAGGCCCAGCGCTGCCCACCAGGCCGAGGCCTCCCTCAGACCCAGATTTCCCAGGAGGACCGACTTCCCCCTGTGAACATCAACACAAGGACGTCTGCTAAGTGTTGCTTCAAAACAACAAAATGCAGCACCATGTGTTTACGTGTTTGTGCCACATGCAAAAAACAAGAAAAGCACTCAGAGAGCACAGCACTCCTCCAAGGCTGTTCATTCCCCCATATGGGATGATCAATGCAGCTTTTGTTTATTAGTTATTGATGATCAGAAATCACAGCACCATAGAATGTGTCCATTTAATATAGATGCACCCACAAACACAATGATCTTGCGCTGACCACAGGTGTGTTTTATGCATGTGTATGTTATGTACGGATGCTGAATCACGTGACCTAATTGGCGGGAATAGATGGGACTCGGAAACATCCCCACAATTTAATCAGTTGTTCCTTGTATGATTTCCGACAGATAATTCCCAGTAAGTCCTCAGTTAACCGTTTTCCATTCATTGTACTTCTTTTATACAAGAAATATTTCACATTAAGATCCCCGTCCAGTCAGTTTTCTCTCCTTTAGGTTGGCTTCTGTTGTACTTTAATTTGCCAAATTGCAAGACCAGATGAAAAAATAACTACTTTTCTACAATAACATTTAAACAAAGATAAGACTGCCTCTTCTAAAAGGTCTGAAAAAGTGATTTCGTCTCACCTTCTGGCCTTGCTCTCCCTTATCACCTTTCTCACCACGAGGACCCGGCCTCCCCTGAGAGAGAAGTGAATTTTAACATGTTGAAAATGATTTTAAAATGATTTAAAGAGTTGGCTGGATGTGAGGGTTGGTGGTGACGTACGATGGGCCCGGGGGAACCAGGAGCTCCAGGAACGTCTGAGGAACAGGTACAGCTGTAGGCCTGAGCTGGACAGCTTTCCTCGTCTCTCTGAGGAGGAGATAATAACACTAAATACTTAAAGTTAACCCTGAAGCCACCAGCTGTCATCAGAATCTGTTTTTATAGGTTCTTTACTGGGAAACAAAACACAACAGACGAGTCACAAAATCATCAGAAAACAAACCCAACAAGGTGAATAAAACCAGCACAGAGGAGCTAAAGAGGTAGAAGAATAGAAAAAGGTGGTTTAAACATCATAAAAACTCAAGTAAAATCAGGATCAAAAGAGATTCCTCTACAAAATACTACATAAAATACTAAAACGTCAGAAATAAAACTTGGAGAGAAGCCGTGACGGGGTTTACAAATGATGATAAAACCTTAAAATCTATCCTAAAATGGTGTAAAGAGGCTAAAACATGACCGATACAAACACATTTCTTCTTTCAACATGTTTTGTTTTTAGCTCAAGTGGCAAAAAAAAAACTGTTAAAATAATCAAGGTTTGAAGAAGTAAAATTATATGAGAAGTTCTTTATTTATTAGACATTAAAAAAGGTTAAACTGATGAATGATTCTGAAATAATAAAGAGTGTAAATGGAAACACACTGACCACTCCTGGCAGGTGGCAGCAGGTATCTTCTGAAGCCCACGTGGTGTTACAGACAATTTCAAAGGACTGCAGCTGAAACTGACAAAGAACCGGAGTCTTTAGTTGTTGTTTTTATGTACATCCAGTTTATCGATGGAGGAATATCTAAAACGTACCGGTGCAGAGCCGCTGTTGGGTCCTCGGGTCTTCACCAGTTTTCCCAGCATCTCGAAGCCGTCGGTGGGCAGATTCCCCAGAGGACGAGCCGGTCTCTCACCGACACGCTGACAGTCCACAGACAGAGAAACACTCACCTGGCTGACCGACAGGTGAACCTGCAGGGAGAAAAACGGGAGGGATCAAAAACAAATCATTTAAAAAAATAAAATAAGACCATATATGATCAACATAAGATTAAATAAATATCATCAAAATAGGACTAATTTTAATAAAAACAAGTTCAAATATTGTCAAGATAAGATCAAATGTATGATCAAAAAATAAAACATATGATCAAAAGAAGACCTAAAATGATCAAAATAAGATTAAATAAACAATCAAAATAAGACAAATTATGATAAACACAAGATCAAATATGATCAAAATGAGACCAAATATGATCAAAATAAGACCAAATATGTTTAAAATAGGACTAATTATTATCAAAATAAGACCAAATATGATCAAAATAAGACCAAATATGTTTAAAATAGGACTAATTATTATCAAAATAAGACCAAATATGATCAAAATGAGACCAAATATGATCAAAAGAGACCAAATATGATCAAAATGAGACCAAATATGATCAAAATGAGACCAAATATGATCAAAAGAGACCAAATATGATCAAAATGAGACCAAATATGATCAAAATAAGACTAATTATGATCAAAATAAGACCAAATATGATCAAAATAAGACTAAATATGATCAAAATAAGACCAAATATGATTTTAAAAAAGACCAAATATGATCAAAATTTGAACTGATTGCTAAAATCAAAGGAGTTCCTCCACATGACTCACAGAATATGAGACAAGACACTAGGATTTTTATTTAAAAAATAATTAAGTTGAGTAAAAATTACCACTATGACCTCACAAAGATCAAATGTGTTTATACTTTAGAAAATAAAAGTATTCACCTTTGGAAGCTTTCTCTTTGTGTTGTAGTTAATCAGTTTTTTAGAACTTATTTGTTGGTAAAAACATACAAAAAGATTCTTTCATGTGTTTCTCAATATTTTGCTGTAACAGACCTGAGAGTTCAACTAAAGTTTACATTTCTTTTCACTGCTCGTCTTCACATCTCGGTTTGATGAGAAAATTCACAAAGGTCGACAATGAAGGAATTTCCCACTGAGTGGAAACAAAGCTTCTCTGTTCCTCTGAGATCCGTTCAGCAGGTTTTTACCTCACCTTGTGAAAACTGCCGTAGAACAAGCGGTGAACCTCCGGCTGGTCGAAGGTCAGCTCCTGAACCTCCCCTCTGTAGTCCAGACTGAAGTACAGCAGATGTTTGGTCACCGCTGTGGAACATAAACACAAGTACAGACCAGTAAACTCACTCATCGTTTATTTGTCTCGCAAAAACCACTAAAGATGGGATGCTGGCATCTTAAGTAATCCAAAAAAGTCAATTTGTTCCTTTTCTTCAGTGAAATAAACCTGCACAAAATTCTTCTGATTTCAAAATAAAGAAACTCATCTGCTGTAGTGTTTGTGTGTCAAATATCATTTCATATCATATTATATGGGCTGACTTGTTCCTTTAATAGCACACACTTCTTCAAATTTATCAAAATAAGACTAAACATGATCAAAATAAGACCAGATATGATCAAAATGAGACCAAAAAAGATCAAAATAAGACCAGATATGATCAAAATAAGATCAAATACGACTATGGTAAGACCAAATCCAATTAAAATAAGAACAAATACAATCAAAATAAGACCAAATATGATCAAAATAAGACCAAATATGATCAAAATACGACCAAGTATGACCAAAACAAAACCAAATATGATCAAAATAAGACCAAATATGATCAAAAAAGACCAAATGCAGTCAAAATAAGACCATATGTGATCAAAATAAGATCCAATACCATCAAAATACAACCAAATATGATCAAAGTAAGATCAAGTATGTTCAAAATAGGACCAAATATGATCAAAATAAAGGTGACAGAATGTGAGATTAAAAGGATTCTGAACCTTTGCCAGCTAAAGAGTTGTAGAAAAGTTACTCACGGTCGATGACGACTCCCATCTTTGGCTGGAAGTCGTTGTCGGTGAGCTGCCAGAGAGCAAAAGGTTCTCTGGGTGTTTCCTGCAGCAGGCGGAAGGCGATGCTGATGGTGTGTTCTGGAGAGAAACCTGCAGGGTGGATGAACCTGGAAACAGACGGATGAATTCAAACAAGAGCAAAGGTTTGCATTGGAAGAAACCATCAGAGTGAACATTCTGTTGTTGCACAATAACAAGAGCGCTGGAAGACGTTAAACTGGAAGATCATGTCAGGAAAAATCTGGATTTCAGCAGGAAAAAGCCATCAGACATCTTTAAAATTCAAAAATATTGAACCCATTCCACTCACAAGTATTGTTTCTGTGTATCAAAATGGATTAAATGTATCAAAAACACATCAGTGAGCTGTTCTACCGGCTGAATGGTTCCTTTATTAACACACACTGACCCACAAAACACTTTTAAAAAATTAACTTATTTTCATCTCCTGCAGGACCAACAGAAGTCATCAAACACCAAGAGACACACTGACACATGTAGGTTTTGGTTGTTTCACGGTATTTTTTGACGAAAATAAACATGCAGACATTAATCAGCCTCATCTTTTACCGACAGACACATGGAATAAACATAAATAATTTAAGTAGTTTTGGCTGTTTACAAACCACATTGACTCCTTTTCCACATCATAATTTCAACTCAGTGAAATTGTTTCATGATACCAGAGACCAAATATGATCAAAATAAGATTCAATAGTTTCAAAATAGAATCAAAAATGATCAAAATAAGACAAAATGCGGTCAAAATAACATCCAATACAATCAAAATAGGGGCAAATATGATCAAAATAAGACCAAATACAATTAAAATAACGATATATAATATCTAAAAGTTTAATACCTTTAAATGCCTTTTCTGAGGATATTGTGCTCTTTACTAGTAATAATAACTTTATTTGTAAAGCACTTCTGTACTTCATAGCAAGATAAATTAGACAAATTAGAAGAGAAATTGAATAAATAAAATCCCAAACATGCAATAAAAACAAGATAGAATAGTTAAGTCAGGTCAAGAGGAACACAAAAGGGTCAGGAACAACATTATAAAAGCATTTCACTATAATATATATTAACCCTAGTGTCGTCCTGCAGGTCATATTGACCCGTTTTAAAGTTTGAAAATGTGGGAAAAAAATATTTTCACAGTGAAACTTTTGATGTTCACATTTTTAACATTTTTGGAACATTTTTTGGTGGAAAAAACAAATGTTAATAAAAATGTTTCTGAAGAACACACAAAAAAAATCAACCAAAATCCAGCGAATTTCTCTGTATTTTGGTTGATTTTTTGTGAATGTTCTTAAAAGAAAATACTATAAAATTTTACTGATATATATGTAATCACTTCAGATATTTTTAGGATTTTTTGGGGGATTTTTTTTACTATTTTTTAGAAAATATTTACAAGACTTTTCTTGCCACATTTGGGGGATTTAAAAAAAAACTTTTAAGGGAAACTTTTAAGGAATTATTGGAATTTTCTTCCTGAAGGTTTTGCAAATTTTCAGAAATTTGTGCAATTTTTTTTCTGAATTTTTGGATTTTTTTTCCAGACAAGGAAACAATATTTTTGGAGTCCATAAATGAAGACAACAGGAAGGTTAAGGAAAGAGCCTACAGTGTTATTAATTATGGTGAATAACAAAATGAATGCAATAATAACAGAATTATAAGTTACTGTAGTTAACTAAGATAGATACTGTGGCTAAAGATGTGTTATTAAATTTGGAGATCCAGAGATGTTTATAGATCCAGAGATGTTTTATAGATCCAGAGATGTTTTATAGATCCAGAGATGTTGGACGCATTTATGTCCAGATAGAAGCAAAAACACAACTCTGAGCAGAGGAGAAATACTGAAATGAGTAAAGAACAGAGGCTCACTTGGTGCTCTGAGTCAGCTGGACGTCTCTGTACAGGCTGTAGGTCGGGATGGTGTTGAAGACGAACGGTTCGGCAGCAACGCCTTCTACTGAGGAATGAGCTGTGGGAGTCAGACCGAACGCCTCCATCATGTCGAACCCTGACCTCCACAGAAACACAGTCGGCTTTGAGGTTTCACACCAAACAGGTGACTTTATTTATCGTTTATCTGATGTTTGTCTCACCTTTAACGATGCTGTTTCTGATGGTGACTTCAGGACAAACTGTAACACAAGAGGGCAGCGTTGAGTCGTTACAGGAAATAAAAACCAACCAGGAGGAAGAGAAAGAAAGGGTTTATCTGATATGAGGCACAAACTGAACTAATTACTACACAAAGCTGGAATTTGTCACTGCTTCTTTATCTGTCTGAGGAGATGAGGCTCGTGGAGTCAGAAAATTCTTTTAAATCACTGCTTAAAACCCACTTTTATAGACTTATGTGAAGTTTACTTTCAGTTTTAATTAGTTGCAGTGTTCTGTTCTTGTCAGGGCCCTCTCCTCGTCCCCTTCCCACCTGGCATCCCATTACATTTTTCCCATCTCTCCTCCTCTTTCCTCTTGCCCTCTGCTTCTCTCGCTCTCCCTTCTCTCTCTCCCCAGCACAGCACCAAGTGGAGTGCAGCTGCCTCCACTTGGCAATTACTCCAGCTCCAGTCCTCCGGCAGCTGGGGCTCGTCTCGTGATTACACTCTCTGCAATAAAAGACCGGTTCATCCTCTCACACGCCATCAGGTTGTCAGACTTGCGCTCCAGTCAGTCGCTCTCTAGCCTGCCTTGCTTTCTCCTCCGTTTCACTGTGAGAAATATTAATCCTGTTTTTCCTCTGCCTTCAGAAGACCCAGCTGCCCGGATTCCCTCCTGCCTTGCCTGTCTCTGCGTTCCCCACCTAGGACCCCAGCCGACATCGTGTCTCTCCTGGTTCCCTCTCCGTGGCTTCCCTGCTGCTCTCTGGACCCTCCTGCCGTCTCCAAGCTCCGCCAGCCACTCCGACACGCTCGGACCAACAACTGGCGGCTTCCTCATTCCTCGGTGCCTCTCCATCTCTGGCTCCCACTCCACCTGCCGGCCTCCGCCTACCAGGCATCCTCCCGGCCCCGTCCGCCGCACTCTGTGCCCTCCTGAGCCGCCTACGGCCGCTGGTCCTCGGCACCGGAGCTCCCGTCCCGGTCTCACTCCTCCACCTCCCTCTGATTTCGCCCCTGCCTCACATCCTCACCTCCTGTCCCTACAATAAATCTTGTTTAACTCCATTTCTGCCTCGGTAGCGTGGTTCTCTGCTCGGGTTCATTCCTGAACCGTGACAGTTCTGTATTTATGTACTATTTATCTGTTTGTTTTACATTCTCCTTCTTCTCTAATTCTTTACTTTTTAGTTCCTTGTTTGACAAGCATCCTAATCAAGCTAATTATTAATTTAGCTTATTATTGTCATCATTTTGACTATTTATTTGATCTGTCTGCTCATTTCTTGCTTGATTGTGTCGGTGCTTGCATGTTTTAACTGTCAAAGCACCTTGTGAATGCTGTTCTTAAAGGTGCTGTAGAAATAAAGTGATTATCATTATTGTCTACTTTGGAGCTTATCTAGGAAATAAGACTTTATTTTGAGGTCTAAATCAACAGCAACAAGCAATTTTCACTCATGAAAAGAAAGGAATATCAAAACCGATGTAGTCGTTGTTTTGCTGGTTGAACAGTGACAAAAATAATCCAAACTAGAGTGCAGCCTACAGACTGATCACCTTCGTTGTGTATCGGGTACAGCCGGGGATGGATGGGAAGTCTGGCTGGAGCCGTGGCTGAAAAACAAGCAAAACCCAAAAGAACATATTAAAAAACAACAAAAACATCCAGAATTTTAGGTTACATTGTAAAAATAATATACCCTAAGTGATTAGACGGCATTTTGTGGAGCAACAGCAGCTTTGATGTTGATTTCCCACAATTAAGATAAATCTTTCTTCTTCTTCTTCTGCTTTTCCTTTCGGCTTTTCCCTTCAGGGGTCACCACAGCAAATCAGTTGCCTCCATCTAACCCAGTCTGCTGCATCCTCCTCTCTCACACCAACTACCTTCATGTCCTCTTTAACCACATCCATAAACCTCCTCTTTGGTTTTCCTCTAGGCCTCCTGCCTGGCAGTGGGAAACTCAGCATCCTTCTACCAATATATTCACTCTCTCTCCTCTGGACATGTCTGAACCATCTCAGTCTGGCCTCTCTGCCTTTATCTCCAAAGCCTCTAACATGTGCTGTCCCTCTGATGTACTCATTCCTGATCCTATCCATCCTGGTCACTCCCAAAGAGAACCTCAGCATCTTCAGTTCTGCTACCTCCAGCTCTGCCTCCTGTCTTTTCCTCAGGGACACTGTCTCCAGACCAAACAACATGGCTGGTCTCACCACAGTTTTGTAAACCTTTCCTTTCATTTTAGCTGAAACTCTTCTATCACACGTCACACCTGACACTTTTCTCCAGCCGTTCCAGCCTGCCTGTACACGCTTCTTCACCTCTTTTCCACACTCTCCATTGCTCTGGACTTTTGACTCTAAGTACTTAAAATCCTCCACCAATTATGATAAATCTTTATACATTTTAATGCCAGAAAAAATAAAATCAAGGCTCTAAAATCTCCATTTCTTTACATTTTGACAAAAAAACTAAATGTTTTCCAAATCCAAAATTATGTTTTTGAAGAGTCTGTAGCCTTTGTACGACGATTAATTCCAGATTTAACTTATCTAAGCATGAAGGTTTTTCGTCTGGACCTGGTCCAATGTGGTCCAGATGCAAAAAAATGCACTAAACTCCCAGTTTTTTTTACATTCTTACAAATAAAACAATGGTTTTCCAAATCAAAAATTATGTTTTTGAAGAGTTTTTAGCCTTTGTACGACAATAATTCCAGATTTAACTCATTTAAGCATAAACATTTTTGGTGTGGACCTTGTCTAAAGTGGTCTCGATGCAAAAAAAGCACTAAAATATTGATATTTTCACATTTCAACACAATAAGTAATGGTTTTCCTTATCAAAAATGATGTTTTATAGAGTCTTTAGTCTTTGTATGACAATCTGTTACAGATTTGACCCTCCTAAGCATTGAGGTTGTTGATCTGGACCTGGTCTAAAGTGGTCCAGATGCAAAAAAACACACTAAAATCTCCATATTTTTACATTGTGACACATAAAATAATGGTTTTCCAAATCAAAAATGTTTTACGGCAACCTATTCTGGCTGATCTGTTGCGGCTGATCGGTGTCTAACATGTAATCTCTATTTAAAGTCACCTGTAGGATGCAGTATGGAGACGGCGGCGCCCTCTGCTGAGCCCAGAAGTGAATGAACGCTGATGCGATACAGAATCCCAGGATCCAGATCAGTGAAACAGTGACTGCTGCTGGACTCACCCACAGTTTCCTGCTTCGTTTGCTTGTCTGTGAAACATATCGACAGGATTCACACACACACATACACCCAAGAGCAAATGAACGGTCACTAATGGCGAGTTTTTACATCTCAAATCATCACATTCCTTCTGCTGGTGTCAATCTAATCATATGTCATAAATCATATACATTTAAATGGTAAATTGTAGTTTGATATCAAGTATTAGTTTTACACTGCCTGCTTTTTCTTCATATTGAAATTTGAGGCAGTTTCAGAAACTATACGAGATAAAAACCTGAAATATCTGGAATATTAGAAAAACAGATCAAACAATCTGTGATGATGGGTGAGCTGAAATATTAAAAATAATAAAAACACAGTGAATGTGACATGAAAAGCTCCACCTTTGAGTTCATATTAACAAAAAATAACTGACAATACTAAAAGGAAATTAGTGACATTTTCTGAACCACATAATACAAAAAAACATGAAACACTTTTTAGTATAATATCACAAAATATTTCATATTAAAAAAAGAAATGTCTCTTGTGGAATTAATCCCACCATGTGTAAAACTGGACCAGTATCTGTGAACTCAGTCACTTTTCTTTGCGCTGCCTCATCCTGTGTTTACATTTCCCAGATATCATTGATGCATTTTCTTATCCTGTGTATTTTATTATTTATACTTTTACCATTTTATCTTTTATTTTATTTTTCTGATTAATATGGAGCAGAAAATTGTAAAAGAGGAGGTTAATTTTGAAGCCCAAATGTCCTCCACTTCTGGAATGACTGCCACGAGTTGACTTCTGCACTATTCCTTTTTTGTTAATGGGACTTTTCATGACGGTTTCAATCTTTGTTACGGTTCAGCTCACTCATAACTTTGATCTACTTGTCCAGTATTACAGATTCAGGATCAATGGCATGATGAAAAATAGGAGTGAAAATTTCAGGCTTTCATCTTTAACAGTTCCAGACATATTGTTGCTGAAACAGCCTCAAATTTCAATGTGAGGGAAAAAACCTGCTGAAAATGGGCAATCCTGAAAAAAAAATCTCTTCAGTAAAAAATTCATAAACATCTTTATAAATATCCAGACTTTATGCGGTAATAATTCCAGGTGAATCAGAGCAGAAGCTGCTGTCTGAGCCAGATGTTCCAGATGTTACCTTTAACTGACTGGATGACGAGGCGGTATCCGTCCACAGCAGAAACTGGTCTCCAGGACACACAGATGCTGGAGTGATCCGACCTGACGACGCTCACACTGCTGACCCTCAGACTGGCTGCAGAGACGGAAACACCAGAGTGGACACAAATACACACAAATATTCAGTGAGTGATTTAGCAAAGAGAGAAAATCTGTAGAACAACAGTTTAGAAAAATCTGAAAACTTTTAGTCCTCCACACACAGAAGTTTTCTTAGATAGCAACAGACTTCTAGAAAATGATTAGATTTTTTGCTTATTTATTACAGCAAATACAGTGTCAGTTTACAGTCGCACACTGTAAAATTAGCAATTACTATTTATAAAATACACTTTTTTTCCCCCTATCTATTTTGTACAGTCAACATGTAAAATAATATTTTTATTGTGGTTTTATTGTGTTATTATGAGCAATTTTTTAGTCCTTGATAAAAATGATTTTTCTTTCTAACAACAGCAAATAACTGCATTTTAATTAGATTTTTGGCTGATTTAAATACAGTGAAAATAGTCTCAGTTGTTTATAGTGACACATTGGAAAAGAAGCAATTATTATTTATAAAATCAGACATTTTTGACGTGATTGTTTCGACTGTTTTTCTTTTTTCATTTTGCTTTATATTTTTTTTACAGTCAACATGTATATATGTATGAATACTTTTTTATGTTTGTTTGTTTGTTTATTTCACAACGTTAAACAAGTGAATTTCTCCATTCGTGACATCATTGGAGTCTTATCTTATAACACGTCAGTTTTTACACCCTGAAGAAGCTACAAGCCTATTAAGCAGGGGTCCAGCAAATGAAAACACACATTTTTGACATGCAGTTTTAGAGAGTTTTTTGGTCTTTTTTTTGGTTTTGCTTCTTTGTTTTTTCACAGTCAATGTGTAAATTAATACTTTTTCTGTGATTTTACTAGATAATGAACAAAATAGGGAAAAAAATCTATAAGTAAGGATTTAAAAAATACCTACGGTGTATGTAATTTAACAAAAACAGAGAAAATCTGTAAAGTAACAGTAAAAAAAATATTTTTAAAATTTTAGTCCTCCACATTGTGTACAGTTTAGGATTGTTTTCTTTTGTTTTTTTTAAAGTCAACATGTAAATTAATACCTTTCTTTCTGTGATTTTACAAGATAATATCTGCAATTTACCATAACCATCTTCAATAACAGTTAAAAAAGAATTTGTAATATTTTAGTTCTTAATACACATATTTTTTCTTTAATTAACTTCAGATAATTCTTACTTTTGTTGGTATAAACAAAGTAAAAAACAGTGTCAGTTTATAGTGCTGTAAAAAAAATCTATTTTTATTTCTAAAAATTCAGATTTTTTTTATGTGGATGATATGTAGAGTTTTGGCCCATTTTTATTTGTTTTATTTATTTACAGTCACATCACTCCTGAACACAGTTTTTTTTCTCTGCAGCTCTTCACAAACATTTAAAGTTTGCTCCTGTACAACCCAAGGAAAACATGTTATCTTCCAGCCTCCTCCAGACACTCGGATCCTGAATCTGCTGTATTTGCCTCACCGGTTTTTCCCTGTGTGGAACCGCTGCCTCCTTCTCTGTTTCGATATTCGGCTGTGACCAGGACGCTGTAACGGGTGTCCGGCTGTAAAGACTCCAGCAACACTCGCTTCTCACTGCCTGGAACCAAAACCTGCACACAACAAAACACCGTCACGCTCTCAAGTTAACAGAGACAGAGTTAATTTTACAGTTTTGTAGGATTCTCTGTGACACGTGGTCGGTCTTACGGTGCTGTCCTGGGCTTCAGACCCGGTCAGAGCCGTGTACGAGACCCGATACTGGAGGACGTGAGCGTTGGGGGGAGCCCAGCTGACCACGAAGCTGACCGCCGTCTCCTCAGAAACCAAAACGCTGGACGGGCCTCCACCAGACACTGCAGTGACAGAAAACAACATTAGTTTAACAACTGAGAACCTTAAAGTGCCTGTGCAGGAAGAAGTTTATAGTTTAGAAGAATTATTCATAGTTCAACTTATGCAGAACATGGAATTATGTGTCTCCTTTTAGCCAGAAAGTCCACAATTGACAATGAAAATATAAAAAGAAAAACCCTTTTTGTGTCACTGAGGAGCTCACAGAAAAGAAATTAGATGATTTTCAAAACCATCGTCAACAATATTATCACTATTTTTATTATTATTAACATGAAAACTATCATGCAATATTCCAGACAGGACTGAATACATCTCCAGAGCTGCTGCTATTGTTTTAATGAATAATTTGTAGATAAACGTGTGTGTTTGTGTCACTTACAGGTGCTGTACCGAGTGGCCACAGCTTCACTCTGGGCTCCGTCTGCGTACAGAGCAGACAGAGATATCTGGTATTCCTTATCGTCCTCCACTCCCTCCAGAATCGCTCCTTCGCTGCCGCCGTTCACCCTCAGCTAAAACACATAAAACAGACTGACAGTTTGTTCCCATTTTATATTATTTATTCCACATTTAGCGCCCCCTCCTCACCTGTCTCAGGTCTCCTCCACTCAGAGAAATCCACTTGATGAGGTAAGAAACAACGTCGTTGGCTGCAGCCTCCCAGCGGACGGTGATGTCGCTGCCTGAGAAGTTACTCACTCTGAGGTCTGACGGAGAAGGAACCTTCACTGGAGAAGGAAAATCACTTAGTCACTTAGAATTGTCCTTATTTCTGAAAGAACATTTGTTTTTCAATGAAGATAACATCAAATGAATGATAAATCCAGTCTAGACATAGT
Source organism: Acanthochromis polyacanthus (assembly GCF_021347895.1). Classification (NCBI taxonomy): domain Eukaryota; kingdom Metazoa; phylum Chordata; class Actinopteri; family Pomacentridae; genus Acanthochromis; species Acanthochromis polyacanthus. Next base: position 7,138,697 of record NC_067118.1, read on the forward strand.
TAATATCGTAAATGCATAGACTGTATATATAGTGGACGTAGCATCTGGCTCCAAAATTGAAGCCCACCCGGAAGTGACAAAAACTTGCAATATCACGCCGTCCGCTAGGGTTGGCTCCAAGAAGCTTTTGCTCCATAGAACCCAATTCATCACCGGAAAAAATAAAATTTGATAGAATGATGTTCTACAGCTCAGGATTTTTTTCCCGTTAGTTTTCATGGTCAAAATGAGAGATCAGGTGGCCGATCTTAAAATAAAGCAATACTGAATTTTAAATAAATCGTTAAAGTTGGCAGAGCCAGGGGGCGTGGCTATACTTGATAGACAGTCTTGTCTGGAATGATAGACAGCAACAGAAGCCTCTGTGGTAAAATGTGGGCGGGATAAGAGAGTCTTCAGCTCTCAGTCTGGCCCGCCCATAGACTGGTCCTGCCCCTAGTTGCTCTCTGGTCCAGCCTGTTTGATGACGCTTTTTACATCACTGCCTCCAAAAAATCCAAAATGGCGACCAGGAAGTAGCAAAATCCGGGCTTCATTTTCTCGGTGGTGAAATCAACGGGTGACGTCACGGTTAGTTCACACCTGGGTGAATGACTATTCTAGCTGGAAACGGCTGATTTTTAATGGAATATCTCCATAGGGGTACAGAGGAACATTTCCAGCAACCATCACTCCTGTGTTCTAATGCTACATTGTGTCTGGATGCCACTAACTGGCATGAGATGTGGAGGGCATCACACATGTGATCATCAGCAGGCAGCTGATGTAGTGTTCTCTTGTTGTCATGGTTCCAGTAACATTGTGCCGCTATCTGGCAATGATCCAGAAATCTTTAACCAATCTGTGGATCCAGACTATAAGCTGCATCACTGCCAAAATCTAACCAGTTGGTCCTTGTGTCATTTCTGATCTTCCCTGAAAATTTCATCCAAATCCGTTGGTCTGTTTTTGAGAAATCTCGCTAACAGACAGACAGACAGACAAAAATACGAAGATCGACACATTAAAAAAATCCCGAGGACTTTAAACAGTCCATTTCATGCATCAAAGACAGTCCAAGATAAAGCTTTACTTACGTGTGGTGACGTTACTGGTGAGCGCAGCAGAAAGGCCTTGTGGGTAATGGGACTGGACTGAAACCAGATATCTGGACAGAGAGGACAGGTTCTGCACCAGCACTGAGTTTAATCCTTTGACCTCCACCTGGAAACATTTAAAGACCTTTCAGACAAGGAACACGGAACATTTCTGCTTCATGAATCCATTAAAGTGACGTTATCCCTCACAGCTTCATGCAGAGATTCCTGTCATGGTGTTGGAGAGAGCGGTCAAATCATGTATAATACAGAATAATGCAAGAACAGGCAAGAAATGTAACGTTCCCACAACGGTACCCACAAGTTCCAACAATGTTTGAAAGAAAACATTTCCATCTGATGTTTAAAGAACGTTTTAAGGATATTTATCATTTCTAATAATTTGAAATGTTCATGAAACATTTTGAAAATGTTTCAGGAACATTTACAGAACATCTTTAGTGAAAAGTATCCTGCCTTGAAGAACATTCTGGGATCTAAGAGAGCAAGCAGGGAACGTTCCTACAACAATACCTACAAGTCCTAGAAATGTTTGAGAAAATATATCTTAATCTGATGTTTAAAGAACGTTATAAGGACATTTGTCATTTCTAATAATGTTCCTGTGAGGTAAAAAGTGAACTAAGACGGAAGGTTCTCACAGCAACATTCAGAAAATGTTCTCCAGATGTTATCGAGGCCTCAGAAGACATAACGTGTTTTTATAAAACGTTTCTGTAATTTAAAATTTTAACAAAGGTGGAACGTTTTACCTGCAGTGATCTGCGGATGTTTTGTTGCTGTTCAGAACGTTCTTCTATAAAACGTTCCCAGAATGTTACAAAGGAAGGATGTTCCCGATGCAGTATGCGTAAAATGTTCTCAGAACATTTTTTAGAACATCTTTAGAATTTCCTCCTTCCTTTAAGAACATTCTGGGAACTAAAACAGACGTTCTGACTGAAAACATTAGCAGAACTTTCTCAGAATGTTTTGAGAAAACACAGTTGTAGCTGGTTACATCATCTGTTGTTTGTTGTGAATGTTTGAGTCCAACCTTCAGCGTCAAAAGTCTCATTCAGCTTTAAAACACTTTAACACGTTTGATTATCCAAAACAAACACTGTAACGATGAAAAGTTTGACCTAAAACTGAACCAACTTTGTGTTTAAACGTGATGTAATTTGAAGTGGATCTGTGTAGTGATTTATTTCAAGTTATTAAAGGTATTTATTAACTTCTGTGTGATATCCAATTCTCTTCTTGGTTCTAATTTGACTTTATGATCGTTCCATCCAAAGCATCCAGAGAGAAAGCTGTAATAAAGTTAATTATTACGCATGTTACAGCCGGCAGATGTTTGTGTTTCCTGTTGATATCACAGCGTACCGAGACATGACTAGAAGATCAACTCAAAATAATAAAATCTATGAAGTTTATCTCTTTGGGTTTCTAATCTGAGGCCAGTGTGTTTGTAAAATTCACCTGTTTGACGTCGCTGCCGTGGTTGGTGCTGTAGGTGATCCTGTGTCCGGGGACGTCCACGGCACCAGGAACCCAGCTCACTCTGAGCCCACTGTGGGTGACCATCGGGAACTGAACGCTCACCGGGGAAGGAAGGGGGACTGCAGGGAGGACAGGAAGTTAAAAAGAGAGGCAGGAAGAGGGAGAAGGAAGAGGAATTATTGGACGCTAACGGAAGGAAGTTATTCATCAGCCACACAGCAGAAGACACAGAACAGAGATGCTAAAGTCAGAGATTTCTAACATTATGAGCTCCTGTCTAACATTGTGTTGGTTCCTGACCTGTTTAATGGACTCCACTAGACCCCTGAAGGTGTGCTGTGGTATCTGGCACCAAGATGTTGGCAGCAGATCTTTTATGGGCCGTTCCAGAAATGGAGGACATTTTGGCTTTAAAATCTTTGAAAAGTAAACCTTCTTTTTTCCAATTTTCTGTTCCATATTCATCAATAATCAGTAAAAACTATCCAAGGCTTGATTGGCTCAGATTACACATCAATGGAACCATTATTATTCCATGTTTTATTAAATATACTAATATCTCTATGCATAGCCAAAAGTTGCTCATTCGGGCTCGCAGTGGTAGAATTTGGGGATAATTTTTGTAGTTGGAAATAAAACAAAAAGACTTGAGGTAAAAAAAAAAAGAAGAATTTTAGGGAAAGTCTTACATGTGGTGGCAACAGCAGTGACTGGATCGCTGGGATCCTCATCGTACAGCGCATAAAGAGTGACGGAGTAATCAGTCGCTGGTAGTAACTCCGTCAGCTCCACCACTGTCTGGTCACCTCCAAATTTCTCCTGCAGAGGCAGAAAAACAATGGAGTCTATCCTGCATCTGGGGTTGTTTCTGCTCACAAAGCTGAGCAATAATCATGTGGTAAAAAGAACGCTAACAACCCTGATTGTAAAATAACAATGAGACGTTAGAAATTGAGCAGTTACATACAATAGCTTTAATTGTTATTCTCATAACAAACAGTTGGGCTTCATTTTTCAGACTGTCGTTCTTGTACAGGTTATAATGTGCACATTGAAAAGTTATTGAACCCAGTACTAAGTCTTGAGGAACACCACATTCAGCTAAATGGTCCTTTAGACAGAACGCATGTTTAATGTATTTCACTTTTCACAGCTTAAGGCTGCATCTATCTTCTATGTATTTACAGTCATGAAGTCCCATTCCAAAACCCAGTTAAGTCCGCTGTCATTCAGTTAAACTGGGGTAAGACATTTTTTGTTTTATCAGCCAGTCAGTTGTAATCAGCAATAATCAGAAAACTTAACAAAAGAAGAACAAACCAATCTACACAACTGACAAGTTTGCACTGATCAAAGTGACCTGTGAGGTTAGATTATAGAGTTTTAATAAAAAAGCTTTAGTTTGTTATTGTTTGTCCCAGTGTTTATAGAACATGTTACAGGCATCAAATTCATTCATCCATCCATCCTCTATACACCGCTTTATCCTCACTAGGGTCGTGGGGGGTGCTGCAGCCTATCCCAGCTGACTCGGGTGAAGGCAGGGGACACCCTGGACAGGCCGCCAGTCTGTCACAGGGCTACATATACAGACACACAATCACACTCACATTCACACCGACGGGCAATTTAGAGTGATTAATTAACCTCAGCATATTTTTGGACTGTAGGAGGAAGCCGGAGTACCCGGAGAAAACCGCATCAAATTCAAAACGAGTGAATTTTAGGCTATTTTTGGGTAATTGTTGACAAGATTTATGCCATTGTGGATACATTTTGAGTCTAGTTTTGTGTATTTGTAATGATGTTTGCAGCTAGAAGCAGAACAGCGCACACAAGGACGTGTCATTTTTGCACCTTTCTTCTATTTGCACCTTTTGGACTAATTCTGGGTCATTCTGGACAATTTTTTTTATGACTTTATAGTCACATTTTGGACAAATTTTAGGTATTTTAGATAAGCTTTAGTCATTTTGGATTAACTTAGGTCATTTTGGACGGATTTCACCTAATTTTAGACACATTTTAGAATCTTGGATAAGTTTTAGTCATTTGGGACATTTAGAAAAATATTTTGATGTCATTTTAGACTCATGTCAAGTCATTTTGAGAACATTATAGTCATTAAGGACACAATTTGACTTTGTTTTGGACACATTTCAGTCATTTTAAACTTTTTTCTGTCATTTTGGATCAATTTTGGTTAAACGCAAGTAATTTTTTCATCTTATTTCAGACACAATTTAGACAAATTTTAGGGATTTTAGAAATGTTCTCACCATTTTGGACTATTTTTGGGTAATTGTTGACAAGATTTATGTCACTATGGATACATTTAGAATCTAGTTTGGCAATGATGTGTGCAGCTACAAGCAGAACAGTGCACACAAGGACTTGTTGTTTTTGCACCTTCTTTCTTCTTTTTGCACCTTTTGGACTTATATTGGGTCATTCTAGACAATTTTTAAGCATTTTTGACAAGTTTTAGTCATTTAGGACAGACTTCACCTAATTTTGGACACATTTTGGATAAATGTCAGGCATTTTGGACAAGTTTTAGCCATTTTGGACTAGTTTTGGTTATTTGTTGAAGAAATTTTAATAATGTTGGGCATTTTTTGGTAGGTTGGGGTTATATTGTGCACCTGGAGAAGTTATTGGACCCAGTACTAAGTCTTGTGGAACACCACAAGGTTAGATTTTACATTGAGTTTATAATAAAAAAGCTTTAGTTTAGTATGCTGTATTGGATTTGAATATCTGACTCTGAATGTCAATAAAAAATACATTATAAAAAAAAGCTTTAGTTTGTTTTGTTTATCCAGCTTTTATGGAACATGGTGCAGGCATCAAATTCAAAATGAGCAAATATTTGCATAAAAAAACAATAAAATTTATCAGTTTGAACATTAAACATATTGGTTTTATCGTGTATTCGACTGAATATCGGTTGAAAAAGATTTGCCGTTTTGATTTACGTTTTACACAACGTCCCAGCTTCATTGGAATTAGGGGTTTGTTAGAGTTGAATTTGAGAATATATTTATCATAATCAAGCCGTAGGGCATTAACTGATTGTATATAGTGTCTTTATAGAATAATCTTCATTACATACCCACACACACACATCTTGCTCCTCTAGTCAGTATATTTCCACTCTTACAGCTTAGCACACCCCCTTGTGTAACTCGAGCTATTTCTTATCTTATGCTATGTTTTCGTTTCTGCTTGTGTATAAAATAAACTTCGTATGGGAGCAGTCTTTGTAGCTCGCACTAATGTGTCTTGTTACACTGTGCTGTTACCCTTGCAAGTAAAAAGTTACAGTCTCCGTGTCTTTCTGGTTCGGTGAATATCTTCATTTGATATGTGGGAGCTCTCAGCGGAGCTACACTCTGACATATAACTTGGTCCTTCGAGCCGGATCCGAGGATTCCTTCCCGACGTCGAGGAGAGCCGACACCGAAGTCTGTCGACAGCGATCGTCGCCAAGCAGCGAGATCTGAAAATCCTGGGACGTGAATTCGTGGCCAGGTCGGTGAAAGGAAAAGCGGTCCCTCGGCGCTGGGTGTGAATCCAAGGATCCGATCCAGGAAGTGACACCGATCAGAACCACGGGTGAGAAAGAGATTCCGCTAGCATGATAAAATAGAAGATTCCGCCGGCAAGGTGTACACAGGTGTGAGTGTGAAGATTCCGCCGTAAGGCATGATAAAATAGATTCCGCCGACATGACGAAAGAGATTCCGTCGGCAAGGTGTACACGGTGTGAATGTGAAGAGTGATTGAGAACTTCAAGCACATTATAAGGTCTAGAATACCTTGCTGAATTTCTGATTTATTATTTTCCTTGTTGTTGACGACGTACTGGTGACAAGGGGATTAAGGGCGAGCTAGACTCATAAAAACTAACACCGCTGCAGCTTATCTGCAGTAGAAGGATGTGTTAGTGTCCTCCCGTTGTCTCATGCCAGAGAACTCAACAACAAGCAGCTATGGGACAAAAACAAAGCGTATTAGAAGGCGATGAGAAATTTATGGAAGGACATGTGGAAGAATCAGGAAAAATAAGTCAAAAAAGACGGAGAAAGAAACATACTTTCTCAGGCAAATTAGATGAGAGAGACATCTTAGAACTCCATATTAAAATAAAAACTGAAATCCTTCAGATAAAGAGTGAAAAAAAAAAGCGCAGAAAGGATGCCAATACACCTGGGAACCTAAGGAGCTGTTCGAGGGAGACCGAAGTCTGTGCACAGCCCCCTGAAACTAGGTTTGGGGACGAAAGCCCTCCGTGGTTGAATTCCACGTCGGCCGGTTAAAACCCTGTCCGGGTTCTGCGGGGTTCCAGGTTGACGGCATCCGAACAAAGCGCTTTAGGAAAGTGAAGTCCTGAGCTAAGAGAAGCCAGAACTTACAAAATGTGTGCATGTGTAAAACTGTGAGTGTGAAAGGACTGGTCAGTGATTGAAGCAGCGGACAGCCTGAAACCTATCGGTGTGAACGTACGGCTGTTGTCAGTTGAAGTAAATCACTGAGTGTGAACAGTCATTAAGATTTAGGAGGACTTTGTGAAAACTCTAAAATGACCTTTAGTCCTGATATTGGACCCCCAGTGGAAAACCGGACTAGCTAATAGAGCTGGCCGAGGAGCTTGTTTTCCAAGGGCTGAATTTTGGCATATGACACATTGTTTTTCACAAATTTTAAATAAAAATAATTTTGAACAAAACAAAACAAAAATGGGAAATAATCAGGAAAAAAATTCACTATAAGGCGATGCAAAATAAGCAGAACAGAACAGAAGCATCCAGATTCGATACAATTCTTGTCAGATTGGGAAAAGAAATATGAATTTAATAGCAAATTAATAGTAGGAGGCTGCACAGAGCTATTTACAGAATTAACTGCAAAACAACAAACTGATAAAAGAAATCAAAAGGAAACTGAAAAACAGCTTCATTACGCAGAAATATGGCTGGAAGAAGCACAAAGAGGAAAAAAAGAAATACAGCAACAAATAAAAAAACTGAGGCCTGTGCAGCCAGAGCAGAAGGTGATAAGATAGTGTACAAAAACACAAAGACAACAACGATGGCCTGGTGCATCAGAGGCCGAAGGCGCCGCGTCAGCTGAAGCACCAGATAAATGACCTCTTTCTTTATGGTCAGATTTGCTTTGTAACATTGATTATAGACACCTGCGATAGGGTCAGTGAAATAGGAATCTAATTTTCAGTTGTTCATATGTTTCGAGATTTGGGATTTTTCACTAACGAGCTGTTATGAGGTGTGTGAGATAATTGTTCCTGTAAGACCAAGACTGTATTCTTGCTGTTAATTCGTACCACAATGAAAACTCAGTGCTAAAAATGGTTTCTTTTCAGCTGCTTTTGCTTCAAGGTTCTTTTTATCTCTGGAATGCAGCTCAGCCTGATACATTTCAAACACTTCAGTCTGTTTGCAGTATTAAGACCACAGGAACAATTATCACACGGTTCAACAGATCAAGCTAAAATAAAATTTCATGTTGATAAAGCATAGATGTAATAAAGTATAAATGTATTATGGTGCATATATAAAGATATTAATATATAGATGTGGTTGCATATTTCTTAACGGACGGAAAAAGGAAAAAACTCTATCCCATGAGAGTGCAGACCTGAAAACCAGAGTAATAGAGCTGAACACCCAAATTACTACAACTTTTGCGGTTCATGAAACAGCCTCTTGGGTGGTGTGTAAACACCACACCCTCCACACATTTGAATGGAAAAGAAACCTGATCATTAATTTGTTTGTCCATAGAGGATTACCCAGAATTTGAAAAAAAAAACCTGCCCAATGATCTCTGGTCCAACAGCCCTACAGATGTAGGACTGATAAAACATTTTCCACCTGTTAAAGTACAAGCAGCCACTCCATGTCGACCACAAATTTCTCAATATCCTCTGAAGCAATCAGCGATAGAAGGTATAGGACCTGTTATTGCAGATATGGAAAAATCAGGAATTATTGTGAATACGGAAAAGTGCGTTTGTAATACACCCATTTTCCCTGTTCAAAAAGCACATACAGGAAAATGGAGGATGGTTCAAGACTTGAGAGCGGTGACTGATGCTGTACAGAAAACTACACCTGATGTTCCAAACCCAAATACATTATCAAATGAAGTAACTTCAGATAAAAAGTGGTTTTCAGTTATAGATTTAAGTAATGCTTTTTTCTCTGTACCACTACATTCAAACTCGCAACACTGGTTCGGGTTTACATTTGAAAGTACACAGTACACCTATACACGATTACCACAAGGTTTTACGGAAAGCCCCCACATATACACTCAGGCTCTCAGGTGCTCCATGTCAACATTTCAAATTCCAGAACACAGCCAAATTCTGTTGTATGTTGATATTCTTGTGGCTGCAGACACGCAAGAACACTGTAAACAGACAACGATGGCAGTGTTACGATACTTACATGAAACAGGTCATAAGGTTTCATTAAACAAACTTCAGTTGTGGGCTCCGAAGGTGGTGTATTTGGGCCATAATCTTTCAAAACATGGGAAGTCTTTCCTCACTGACAGAAAAACTGCAATCCAAAATGCTCCAAAGCCGCGAACAAAACAACAAATGATGTCATTTTTAGGACTTTGTAATTTTTGCAGATCCTGGGTTCCAGATTAGGCAGTGTTATCACAACCACTGCAGGATTTGATATGCGGCAAGGAAATGTCGTTAACAGATGAGATTATTTGGACTGTACAGGCTGAGGAAGCTTTTAAAAATCTGAACTTAGCCCTGTAATAATAATAATAATAATAATTGTGTAGGTTATGCAATAACACCAGTAACTACGGTCCTAAAAGCAGAACGCCTGCCACACACGTATTCTGCACAGACGGCTGAACTTCTAGCAGTCATTAACGCTTGTAAGATGTTTGAAGGGAAATCACTTAACATTTACACAGACAGTCAATATGTGTATTCTTCTGTCCACCATTTCGCTCGAATTTAGAATAACAGGGGCATGAAAACCTCTGGTGGGAAACCTCTTGCACATGCCTCTCTGTCGGAAAATCTTCTCTTAGCGATTCAGTTTCCTGCTAAATTGGCGCTGTGTAAATGTAAGTCTCACCTAAAGGACGACTCCGCCATAACACGGGGTAATAACCTTGCAGATGTTGCTGCGAAACAAGCTTCATTTGGCACACAATGTTCTGAGAATGACCTTTTCCTATCAGTAAAACTAAACATCTTGGCGGTCGCACAAAACACTGCTCCCACGGCTGAACAAGCTTCTTGGCTCAGACGTGGAGCTGTTTTGCAAAATGGCCTTTATCATATTCATAATACGCCCGTTCTTCCGCGTTCTCTGTTCCCTCGTGAGCCATGGTCTCACCCATGTCTCAACAGGAGGGATGGTATGCATGGTACAGAGACAGTTTTTCTCTGTAAACTTTTCTGTCTTTGCCAAGGAATACTGTAGGAATTGTTTAATTTGTTGTACGAACAATCCGCAAGGAAATATGAGACCAAAGAGAGGGCAATTTCCTCCAGCACAACACCCCTTCCACACAATTCATATGGGCTTTATTGAGCTAACAGCATCAAAAGGACTAAAGTATTGTTTAGTGGTTGTAGATGTGTTTTCAAAATGGGTTGAAATATACCCAACCAAAGATAACAGCCATAACTGTAGCAAAAGCTCTCTGCAACCATTACTTTCCAACTTATGGTATTCCCGCCATAATTAGATCAGACAATGGTACACATTTGTAAATGCAATTGTGACACATTGCTCACAGGCATTGGGTTTTTCACTAAAAAATCACTGCGCATATCATCCACAATCCGCCGGCCTTGTAGAACGTACGAATCAGACAATAAAGAACAGGCTAGCCAAAACTATGGAAGAAACCAAGAGGCCTTGGCCAGATTGTTTATCCTTGGTTAAATTGTGGATGAGAATTACGCCTACAGGAGACACAACAATAACACCTTTTGAGATAGTGGATGGGAGACCTTTTCCACTTCCACAAAACAATAATCCACTGAATCATAGTGAGAGAGAAGTAACTTTAGCAGATTGGATGAAAAACGAGAGAAGTTCAGAGTTCCAATAATCTGCCAGAGTGTTCTTCTCCTTTGTCTACACAGAAGCTCCAGCACGGAGACTGGGTCCTGATCAGAGTCCTGAGGAGAAAGAATTGGAAGTCGCCTCGGTGGGAAGGGCCGTATCAAATACTGCTGACGACACCCACGGCAATAAAAATTGCTGAACGGCCTTCGTGGATCCACCAATCGCACTGTAAGCTGATACAACTGGAAGCCGAGCCAGATCAACCGACGGGGTAGCGGTGGAAGTCCGATACAAAGGGGTCAGTAGCACAATAGGGTGCTGACGTCTCAATCCGGTGAAGAACCCAACTAATCCGCGCCCGACTTTAGAATGGCTCTCTGGCGACTTCTGCTAGTCGCAGGGGTGACTTTGTCACTCCTGTGGTTCCTCTTCCTCTCTCTCTCCTCTACAGGAACTCACAGGACTAAAAGGACCCATGAACACTCCATGGCAGTGACTTGGGAACAGAACTTCTGGTATAAAGCTATGAATTTTACAGCACAACAGAATAATGTCACCAATTGCTACGTGTGCTCACAATTACCTCATCATGCTACACATCAGACCATTTTCACTCCTGTAGGACTTAATAAATCAGAAACAATGTGTATATTCGGTGAAAGCACACTCAGAATGCTAAAGCATTTCACTGGTAACATGTCATACTGGTTTCCAAATTGTATTATTCATGAGGAAAAATGGCTGGATCCCAACAATTAGAGAACAGGACATATATACACACACACCGAATCCAAAGCCGTGAAACTAAAGAAGAACAACAACCTGCTTTCAGTAAACCAAAACGTTTTCTTATGTCTTTAGTTCCTTCATATGGTACATCAAGATTATCCGCAAGTGTAAATAAACTTTGGTTTTCTCTCAATAATCTCACTAACGCACTAATCGACATAACTGATCAGCTAGAAAACGATCCTGAACTTAAGGCTATCAAGCAAATGACACTCCAAAACAGAATAGCTTTAGACCTTCTTTTAGCAGCACAAGGAGGAGTTTGTGAAGTTGTTAATGACCATTGTTGTACATACATCCCTGATCACAAAGGCAATTACACTTTAATCAGACAGAAATTGGATGAGATTAAAATAGACATTTTAAGAAACCAAGACAAAGGTATTTTTCCAGGCTGGGATTTTACCTCTTGGTTTACATCTGGTGGTATTTTTCAGACTATTAAAAGGTCTGTAATTATAAGTATATGTATTTTGTTACTATTTTGCATTTTTGCTACCTGCATTTTACCATGTTTGAGATCCATAATTTCTAAAATGATAACTACTTCTATTATTGCTTATGCTGCACTTGAAATGGAAGAACCACAATGTGACTCTAATGATGAGAATGATGATGTTGAAGTGTAGTTTAATGACGTGACAGCAGAATATGTTTTTACAAGATGTTGTTAACTGAGCTTTACACTTCTTGATCATGATAAACAGGAGGGAATGTTAGAGTTGAATTTGAGAATATATTTATCATAATCAAGCCGTAGGGCATTAACTGATTGTATATAGTGTCTTTATAGAATAATCTTCATTACATACCCACACACACACATCTTGCTCCTCTAGTCAGTATATTTCCACTCTTACAGCTTAGCACACCCCCTTGTGTAACTCGAGCTATTTCTTATCTTATGCTATGTTTTCGTTTCTGCTTGTGTATAAAATAAACTTCGTATGGGAGCAGTCTTTGTAGCTCGCACTAATGTGTCTTGTTACACTGTGCTGTTACCCTTGCAAGTAAAAAGTTACAGTCTCCGTGTCTTTCTGGTTCGGTGAATATCTTCATTTGATATGTGGGAGCTCTCAGCGGAGCTACACTCTGACAGGGTTTGTGCAACATTTAACATCTGACGTGATCATGACATGCTGATACCTCCGTCCTATAATTCTACATTGCATTTGTGAAACATGTATGAAGCTTCTCATTCACACCACTCAGGCCTCACAGAAACAGACCGATGCCGTTCTCACCTCCTTGGCGTCGTCAGGCTCTCCGTGGCTCAGTGCTGAGTACAGGATCATGTACTGTGTCGCTCCAGGTGCTGCACCCCAACTCACCTGCAGAGAACTGTAGGAGGACGGGCTCACCTTCAGGTTGGCCGGCATGGCCAGAGGCACTGAGAGAAGGGGAGGCAGAGGGAGGATAGAGGGGGAGAAAGGGTGAGGAGAGGAAGCAAACATCAGAAGTGGTGTGTAATAAATAAATATGGTCTCCTGTAAACTAACGACTCCTGTGTAGCCATGACAAGAACAGTTACAGTATGGCACCTGTACAAAATTTTTGCACTTTTCTCACCTTAGCAATTGCCATTTTGCGCTACTGTGTGCATATATTGCTGTCTGGATGAGTAAATATCTGCATATAGTTTTTATTTTTTTCTATAGATACTTTATTATTCTCTTTTCCTTATTCCTAGAGTGACACGAACAGCTGAAACCAAACTCCTCGTATGTTGTGTAGGTACTTTGCCATTAAAGCTGACTCTGATTCTGACTGCAGCCAGCTCTGGGCCAATTATAAGTAAACATTCATTTGATTGTCGTGTCCTCGCTGGACCTTGAAGTTTCAGAAAATGTCATGAACAAGAAGAAGTGCATAATTACAGGAAAAATTAAAACATCAACAAACCCGCTGACATCCAGCTCAAACCATTCAATTTTTAAAACAGTTTCTGTTCAACCACCTCTGATTTTCCAGAATGTTTTAAAGCATAAAAAAGCATATGGGCATGTATGAAGATGTTTGTTCTGATATATTCAATATTTTCTGAGGACACTTTTTAAAAACTGCCCATCGACTCAATTTTAGCACATTTTTTTCGCACGTTGAAATTTGAGGCTCTTTGAACAACAATATCCGAAGAACTAATACGGATAGAAACCTGAAATATTTGCTGTTTTATTTCTCATCATGTCATTGATCTAGACTCTGCAATACTGGACATACAGATGAAATAGTCTCTGATTATGAGGGAGTTGAAATGTGAGAAAAAGTCGTAAAGCCGTCACGAAAAGTTCCATCACATTAACAAAACACTGATAATGCAGAAGTCAACTAGCAAAACTTTCTGGACCAAATGTAGCTGCAGGTCACAGTAACGCACACATTTTGGGCTACATAAATGAAAAGAACGCAATTTTTGTAATTTTCATAACTGAGCAGGTATGAAAAGTTGTACCAAAACAAATGATGCTCAAGGCTCAATCTCAGTGCAGTAACAATCCATGACAAGACATGTCCGTCTACATTTTCACCTGATGGAAAGTGTAAAACCAATACTGTGTCTTTGTGTTAGCTCCAACAGGCTTCTGAAAGGACAGGCAGCTACAGCTAACTGTATGGTAAACACAATATTCAGCAGTGAAGTTGTCTTACGTGTGGTGACGGTTCCTCGGAGCGCCACGCCCACGTTGTGTTCATAAACAGGGAAGATGGAGATGTGGTACAGAGTCTGAGAGGAGAGACCTTCCAGCAGCACAGTGGACTCTGAACCAGACAACACAACCTGAAGACGAAGCATTGCCTAATGTCACATCAAAACTCCATCACATGCATTCTGCATATTTTTAGATGAAACACTATTCCCACTTATATATTCACTATATACATATGCAGTATTTTCCCATCATATGTATTTTTTTGATAACAGCACTGAAATTATAATGCATTTGCGTGAAGCTACACTACTGTTCAAAAGTCCAGGGTCACTTAGAAATGTCCTTGTTTTTGGAAGAAATTCATATTTTTTCAATGAAGATAACACTAAATGAATGATAAATCCAGTCTAGACATAGTTAATGTGGTAAATGACTATTCTGGCTGGAAACGGCTGATTTTTAATGGAATATCTCCATAGGGGTACAGAGGAACATTTCCAGCAACCATCACTCCTGTGTTCTAATGCTACACTGTGTTAGCTAATGCTGTTGAAAGGCTCATTGATGATTAGAAAACCCTTGTGCCCTCACACTTTTATCCATGTTAGCACATGCATAAAAGTGTGAGTTTCCATGGAGAACATGGAATTGTCTGGGTGACCCCAAACTTTTCAACAGTAGTGTACCTTCAATAGAAATGCTAAAACTGTCTATTTGCAGGTTTTTCTGACCTCCTGTGGACTCTGACCCTCGGCGCTGTGGTAAACAACTCTGTACTGCTGCACTGGTTTGGCTGGATTGATCCAGTGAAGCTTCACTGATCTGGAACCGAGTTCAGAGAAGCGGAGGTCAGTGGGGCTCGGGTACGAGAGTGCAGGGTCTGCTGTGGGTCCGGGCTCCATCCCTGGAGACGAAGCAGCAGAGCACTTCAGACCTGAACAGAACGGTCAGAATTTGAAAGCCAGATGCCACTAAAAAGCTGGATACGTTACGTTTGGTGATGCCACGGTCCTCGATCCTCCCACACAAGATGTGGACCAGTCGGGCCACCAGTTTGCTGAGCAGCGGGAAGTCGTTGACATTGTAGACGTTCAGATCCACCGGCTCCGACGCCACCTGTCTCAACTCAGCTTCATCTGCATTCTTTACACCTTAATAACAAAATGTTTAACGAGATTAGCACATGAAGTACCGAGTGAAAAGAGTGGCCAACAATGACAACTTAACAAGAACACAACAATTAAATACTGAAAACAACTTATAAACTCTAAAAAAACAAACATAAATGTAGAAAATGTCTCTGTTCTAGTGCAGCTTCTGTCGGTTGATATGCCCTTCTTTAATTAGCTCAAGATGTACTCATAAATGGCCTTCAGTGCTTATAAATTGCACCACTGTTAACTAGGAAGACACACAGCTTGGGTGCAGTGAGAACGCTAACTAAAGGAAAACTCTCGACTTTCAAAAACAAATCTTAAGCCTGCGACTGCACAAAAATCGTAAAAGTTATCAAAACACGAATTGAGACAAATAACATTTAAAGCTTTGCGACCAGTTTGAACTTTGAATGAAGTTTCTAGTTTAAGAAATGCCAGAACTACAGAATTTTTTAACTAATTTTGTACAAAACATAACAAAAAAGTCACAGTACGCTATTACCGATTTTGTCACACATATTAATGTATAATTTGTAGCGTTTGCTCTGAAGAATGTATAAGAATAAGCCCAAAGAACAGTAATAAGCTTCAGTAGTAAGTAATAAAAATCATATAAAATGTCACAACACTAACTAAGGCAATAAACATTCAATGCCTTGCGACCTGTTCAAACTTTGAATGAAGTTTCTACTGTAAAATATGCCGGAACTACAGGGTTCCAAAGATGGTTGGGCTTTGGCAGTTTTCTGGCCGAATTTGCATTCATCTCAGTGGGGATTTTTGATGCAGTTTCTTTATAAATTCTGTATAAAACATAATGAAAAAGTCACAACACGCGATTCCTGATGTAGTTGCACATATTGAAGTATAATTTGTAGGGTCTTCCCAGAAGAATCTGGAAGAATAGACCCAAAGAATAGTAATAAGCTTTAGTTATGTGTAATAAAAACCGTAAAAGATATCAAAATACTAATTTGGATGAATAACGTATAAAGCTTTGTGAGCAGTTTAAACTTTGATTGAAGTTTCTATTGTAAAAAATGTCGGAACTGCAGGGTTCCAAAGACGGCTGGGTTTTGGCAGTTTTCTGGCAGACTTTGCATTCGTTGTAATGGGAATTTTTGATGCAGTTTTATACAAATTTTGTAAATCACAATCAAAAGTTTCAGCACATCATTCCCGATCTAGTCGCACATATTGCATTATACTTTGTAGAGGTTTATTTAGAAGAATCTAAAGAATAGGCCCAAAGAATAGTAATAAGCTTTAGTAATGAATAATAAAAAATGTAAAAGTTGCCAAAACACAAATTCAGACCAGTAAAATTTAAAGATTTGTGAACAGTTTAAACTTTGAATGAAGTTTTTACTGTAAAAAATGCGAGAACAACAGGATTCCAAAGATGGCTGGGTTTTGGCAGTTTGCATTCATTTTGATGGGATTTTTAACGCTGATTTTTTTTTTTTTTTTTTTTTTTTTTTTACAAATTTCGTACAAAATATAACTAAAAAGTCACAGTATGCTATTCCCGATCTAGTCGCACATATTGATGTATAATTTATATGGGTTTACTTAAAGCCACAGGACAAGTTAAGTGATGAAACTAAAACTGAATGTGACTCCAGTAAGGCCAGGGAAACAGAAAGTCCAGTTTGATTTGAGTCCCATATTGAAATCAAAATGCAGAGGACACATCTGACCAGAAACCACGGAGCAAGAACCGTCTCCTCACCCACTGCGATGATTTCCACGCCTGCGTTCTTCAGGCGGTTTGCTGCAGCGATGGCGTCATCCTGAGATTTCCCGTCGGTCAGCAGGACCAGGAAGAACGGCGTTTCGGACCTCGCTCCCGCCTCGGGCCTCATGTTCTCCTCCATGACGTGAAGCAGAGCCTGGCCTGGGAATGTGGACGCCTGGTTACACACTGACGGTACAGGTGGAGCGTTGAAGGTTCACAGTGTGACGTGTCCTCACCTGTAAACGTGTTTCCTCCTTTATACCTGAAGTTCCTCACCGCCTCCAGCAGCTGGTCTTTGGTGGAGAAGTTGTTGAGATGCCACTCTGTTCGAGGGTCTCCGCTGTACTGGGTCAGACCTGGGACAAAAAACAAGACTTTGTTGTTGAGGACCGCGGTCTCCAACCTTTTTTGCTCCACGGACCGGTTTCAAGCAAGACGATTTTCTACAGACTGGTCATCGCACACATAACAAACAAGAGAGCGCAGTACTCCTCCAAGGCTGCTCAGCGTCGTATGATTTCTGACGGCTGGAATCTTTAATAAACAATGACCTTACACTGAGCACAGGCTTGTGCTTTGTGTTGTGACTCAGTCCGCCTGCTCAGTGATGATCAGGCAGCTTTGTCAAACATACAGTCAAAAATCAATTCTGGATAGAAAGTTGGCGTCTTCAAAAAAGTTCTCAAGAAAGAGTCTTCAAGCAGTCTTTAGAGTCTGATGTGAATAATGTTTAGTCACTACAGAGGCTGTAAGAACAAAGATGACCAAAATCTTGAGATTTTATCTGACTCCACAGTGTTTCATCATCTTATATACCTTCTCCTAAACATTCCGCTTCCATTCTAGAAAGCTACAACCCATCGTCTTAAAAACCAATCAGGATGTATATGATGTAATCGTATCAAAAGTTAAAAGAAATCAAAAGTTTTATTTTTGCCAGGCTGCCATTATTTCTGCTGAACTCAGCATGATTTTGGTTTCACCTCAAGAGTGCAAAGAGGGGGCATGCACTTCCAGTCTTATGTCTTATATGGGCTTCCGTTGGGTTGCCGCTTTCCACAGGATTATTTAGTGTATTCATAACTTCAGATGATGCGGTAGGTGTTCCAGTCTTATCATCATTTGCTCTAAATTTGACTTACAAATCCTATTGGTTTAATTTTACCATTTGTTCAATATTAAAATGCCAAATGTGCTTGTGTATGTCATGTATGGATGCCGAATCGTGTGACATGAATATGTAGCAGGTGGCAGGAATTGATGAGACTCAGAAACACCCCGACAATCTACTCTTCCTTGTATTATTTCCAACGTATACGTCCCGACAAGCTGTAGCAGAATCACAATCATGTGATCATCAGCAGGCAGTTGATGTAGTGTTCACTTGCTGTTGTCATGGTTACAGTGACGCTATCTGGCAATGATCCAGAAATAACACATTGTGGATCCAGACTATAAGCCGCATCACTGCCAAAATCTAATCACTTGGTCCTTGTGTCATTTCTGACCTTCACTGAAAATTTCATCCAAATCTGTTTGTCTGTTTTTGAGTAATGTTGCAGACAAACAGACAGACAGACAAACCTACAAATGTTCACATAACTCTGCTGCGTTCATTGGCAGAGTAATAATGATCTTTTTTTAAAGAGTCCTAAACAAATAAAATTACTTATTACTGCTAAATATTTACTTACTTTTTCTTCTGTGTAGCATCAAGTCTCTCCCTCTTTTAGAAGAATCTCACCAGAGATGTTTGCTTTTTTATCAATTTTAGCAGATTGACGGCTTCATTTAACATCAAGTGCGGGAAACAAGCACAGACGGTAGCGACGGGAAAACGATCTAGTCATTTTTCAAAATAAAACACCCTGCAGACTCCGCCAGAAATAAAATACAAATTAAACCATTCTTATTCTCTCTGCGCGGCCCGGTACCAAGTGACCCACGGCCTGGTACCGGTCTACAGCCTGTCTAAATGTCTAAAAATAATGTCATAAAATTATAATTGTATTGTAATTGCATCAGTGTAGGCCTTTTAGAGTGGTAGCTAGGTGGTTGCTATGGTGTCCCTAATGGTTGCTAGGTAAGTCACAGGTGGTTGCTAGGGCTGGGAGGTGATTTGAACAGCTGTTAAGTGTTGACCTCATGCATTTAAAGCTTGTGTCCGGAGTTTCCGTTTGTTTTCAATTTATGTATCATTTTTTAACAAAGCTTAAATGTGTTAGTCTAGTTCGATACTATAATATAATGTTAGTATAACGCGATATGAAAATTTATTCATGAGCTCCGCCTTCCTCTCATAGACCCCCATGTTATTCCAAAAAGCGCCGGTCGCTGCCGACCAATCAAGTTCGAGCTTCCGCTTTGTCATGCTGTCAATCAACGGTTACGCGCACAGCAAGCAAGCCCATGCAGAGGTGGGCGAGCTACGCACTACGCAACCGCGCGCACATTTGTTTTGCTTGTGGAGGAGAGAGCATCAGGGCTCAGCAACTTCCAGAAAAGTTACCAATCCCACGGCTTGTGAGGCCAAGAGACTGCAGGACGTTTTTTGGCTCAGGGTGCTCGCCTCGCTCCCCGACCACGGCTTCCATAGCCCGCCTGACGGCTTCGTTTAGATGCCCGACCTCTGGAGGAAGATGTTGGGCGTCTGGGACATACTCTTCGTCAGAGGAGTCATACAATTCTGAACTCTAGATAGAAATAAATAAACAATGTAACACATATACACGCGTAAATGCACTAAGTTTGATAAACAACGTCATCGAGAGGGATACACGAGTGTAATCACATATTGAAACTTTACTAGTTCGTCCTAGCAGATTCATGTTATTTTGGTATTAGGACAAGTTAGACTCAATACAGCATTCTAACGTAATTCCTTTATTATTTACTAAATGTACTAAATGTAGAGGAGTGGAAAACAGCAAAACAGACAAGATGCTGCAGCACTCCGGGCACTCCTCTCATGTACTGCGCGCGTGCACAAATAAAGGGGCGAAATCAGAGGGAGGGTGGGACCAACAGCGTTTTGGGAGACGCTGCGATTCAAACTCCGGACAGCAGCTTTAAGGAATGAGAAGGAGGTCTGATTCTTGTCTTTTAACTTTTTATTTGCACTGGAACTGGGAATATATTAGAAATTACACTTCATTTTTTCTACTACACAATTTCAGTGCCAAGCTGATCAATACTCGAAATTAGACTATTTAAAAAATATACCTTTAGCAGAAAGAAAAAAATGTGGGTTCACTTATGCTGATAAATTAATTTTTTTTAGAATTGAAAAAAAGTGAAAATCCTTTGGTTTAGGGAGCATTTTTAAAAGGAAAAATGTAAAAAGAAAAATAATGTAATAAAATTATATGGCAAGTCTGCATCAGAACAACAAGCAGCTGCTGCTGCGTTCAGTAAAAATAAAGAGCACACTGGACACCAACACATGCCACATAACTTCTTACAGCTTCTTTCTAAATGTTTGTCCAATAATAAGATGGAGATAAAATACTGTAAGAAACTGGTGTGTGTCGCAGACTAAAACTTATTACTCGTGTTTTTCCAGTAATATCAAGCGGAAGTTGTAAGATGAGCCTGGAAAGTAAGCCTTATATGATAAATAATGGTGGATGACATAAGAAATCCACTGTGTGGCACTGTCCACATGGATAAACCTCTCAGAAGTGTAGAGAGATAGTTTCACCCCTTAATTATCCTCCACACTCACCGATCTGAATGTGGTTTGGTCCGATGTGAAAAGGCGTCATCAGGCCCTCCAAGAAGTCTCGGACCCGTCTGAAGTTGGTTCGTCCGATGCTCCAGGATCCGTCCACCAGCAGCATGATGTCAGCTGCTGCATCGCTGTCGCACTCAAATGGTTTTCTTGGAGACATACCTGCACACATGAACACAAGAAGTGAATATCATTAAATTGAAACCGTTCTTTGTGCAGCACTTTTTAGTTTTTCATTTTTTTGGTATAGTAGCGAGTACATGGAAACAGATGGCCGGAAAAAGGTGGTGCCACATTTATGCCAGTAAATACTGAGCGTACATGTGTCGACACGGTTCATATATGAACACGAGTCAGTTTCCATGCATGTGAAAGTCTGTTCTCCTGGATTATGAGGCAGAGAGGACACATGTGCCCTGCAGCCCAACAGGATGGCCTGTCATTATCCTTTACCTGTCCTTCCCATGAGGAAACACTGTCATCACATTTCTTACTGCTCTAAAGCTTCATGTTCCTATGAGGGGCCTTACAAGACTTAATTCATTCTCATCCTTTCACACACACATATATTTTCTCTCATACTCACATACATTCTTCTTCCACATACATATATTTTAATATTCACGCACACACACATTTTACTTTCACATACATACATTTTCACTCATGCACACACATACATTCTCCTCTCACATGCATATATTGTCACACTTGCACGTACACACATTCTCCTTTCACATTCATACATTCTCCTAAATAAATAGACATATACCTATATGTACAAAGAAAATATATGCAACAGAAGAGACGAACACGATGATGGCCTGACGTCCTCAAAGCTCAAGATACAGTCATGAACATACGTGCATACATTTGTTAGGACCGCATACGCTACTGTTCAAAAGTTTGGGGTCACTAGAACGAAGATAACATTAAATGAGCGATAAATCCAGTCTAGACATTGTTAATGTGCATGGTGGTGGCAGTATCATGCTCTGGGGCTTTCTAGAAGAGCTTCTGGACTGGTTTCAGACTGTATGTTGGACTGGTTCTAGACTTTATTGGAACTGGTTTATGTCCTGGTTGAGTACTGGTTTCAGATTGTCTTGGACAGATCTTAGACTTGATCTTTAAGGGTAGTTCCGGTTTGGTTTTCGTCCTGATATTGCACTGGTTGTTTACTTTATAAGGACTGGTTTCAGACTGTTTTTAAAACTGGTTTCAGTTTTGGTTTTGAACTGGTTTCAGACTGTATTCTGACTGGTTCTGAACATTTTTTTTTGGACTGGTTTAGGTTTGATTTTGGTCCTGGTTTTAGAACTTCTAAGGAATAGTTTAGGACTGGTTTCTGATTGTCTTGGGCAGGTCTCTCTTTTTTTCCCCAAGTTTTATAAATCTCCAGAGAGAAATTCTGTTTTTCGCATATCCCATTTGGGGTCAGAGTGCAGGGTCAGCCATGGTACAGGAACAGGAAGAGTTAAAGGCCTTGCTCAAAGGCCGGACAGTGGCTGCATTGGGGTTTGAACCTCTGACTTACAGATCAGTAGTAACTCCAAGGACACCAAACCTACCATCAAGCGTGGTGGTAGTATCATGTTCTGTAGAACTGGAGCCTTATACAAAGTAAATGGAATAATGAAGAAGGAGGATGACAACCTGAAACCATCAACAGAAGGTTGATCTTGGACACAGTTGGATGTTTCAACAAGACAATGAGCCCAAACACACATCAGACGTGGTAAAGAAATGGTTCAATCAGGCTGGAATGAAGGTTTAGACTGGTCTCCCCAAAGTCCTGAGTTAAACCCATCAAGAACACATGGACTGATGAAGAAACAAGTCTGAGTCTGCAACACAGTGTAGTGTAGTTGAACTGCACCAATTCTGTCCAGAGGACTCAAAGATGAACCAGAAGGTGGTGGACGGAAACCAGAAAAATCGAACTGCGGTGAAAATGGACATTTAACCAAATATTAGGATTTCTGCGTTGTATATTTTTGACCCAGCAGATTTTGTCATATCTCCAGAAGACCTTTAATAAATCTATGAAAGAATCAAAATGCAGGATTGCTTTTTGTGACAAAAACACATTGAAACTTCAGTTCTCGGAGTCGGCATAAACTCAAGACTACCATGATAAACTACTGTTCTTGGTTCATTACAGTAACAAATGTTATCAGCAGTGGTAATTCAGCTCATGTCATTTCTGTCATTTTCTAACACTGCAGTTTTCACCTGTGACCGGCTGCGTAGTAAACGTCGTCTTCCTGGGTTTGTCCTCGGCCAGTTTCCCCTGAGTCGTCCCCTGCTCCTCCTTGTTCTCCGCCTTGGAACGATCTCTCTCTTTTTCTTTCTTCCTCTTCCTCTTCTCTTTGCTGGTCTTCTCTGGGGCCTCATCAGAGGGTTGAGAGGGGGTTTCTGTAGCTGGAGGCTCTGGAGGAAGGAGGGCAAACAAATGGGTGGGATAACAGTAAGATAAGCAGAGGCTGTTTAGGGGACCAGTGGAGGCTGTACATGACGGGAAACTCATGCTGATGTAAGATTGATCTGATTTCCTGAATATCAAAGGGCAAAGCGTGAAAAGTCGTATTTCCTTGTTAACAAATAAACATTTTTAGACAGATAAAGCCTGCCCCCACCTGCCTTGCCCACCATCTGTCATCATGTCAAAGCTTTTTACGGTGTATTTGTGTGCTGGCAGCATTTCTGTCCTTTACCGCCTCTCTGTCAAATAGCGTGATAATAACAGAGGCAGAGGAAGATCAGAGCGGAGGGATTGAAATGTTCTCTGAAGACTTGTGTTGCGAGTTCTGTAACTTCATGGCCGGAGGCTACAGAATGCCGGTGAACACAGAGCGTTGCTTGGTTTCAAACCTGACATCACAGATCTGTATCTGCTCATGCACAGATGATAAGATCAGCCCTCTAGCTTCAGCAAGACAGCAAAGTTCCACTTCATACACACAGCAACAACAACCATTGCTGGTTTGCTGTTGCTGTAAAGTCAGTTAAAATGGTCTGACTAAAGCAGGGGTGTCAAACATTCGGTCCGCGGGCCAAAACCGGCCCCCCAGAGGGTCCAATCCAGCCCGTGGAACGACTTTGGGAAGAGTAAAAATTAAAGACAAGATATTAACTGCAAAATAAAGTTGTAAAATTATAAATTTAAAGTAAGTCCTGGCCCAAGTTGCTTAAATAAAGTAAAACACTAGATTGTTCATTGTTCTTTTGTTATTCTGTGTCTCATTTTTGTATATTTTGTCCTGTTTTTGTGTTTCTTTTTTGTGTGTGATTTTTGTCATTTGTCTCATGTTCTTGTCGTTTCTCGTTTTTGTAGTTTTGTTTCCTTTTTGTCATTTGTTGTCTCGTTCATGTCATTTGTGTAGTTTCTTGTCTCATTTGTCGTTTGCCCACTGTTTTGTTGCTTTGTAACTCTTTTGTCAAACATTTGTCTCTTTTTCGTTTTGTTTCGTGTCGTTTGTCTCATTTTTTGTCATTTTATTTCTTGCTTTTGTCATTTTGTGTCTCCTTTTTGTAATATTTTGCCTTGATTTTGTTGTTTTTTTGTCTGACTTTTGCTGTTTGTCTCATGGTTTTGTCTTTTGTTTCTTGTTTTTGTCATTTTATGTTTCCTTTTCGTAGAACATTGCAGGTAAAATTTGTTCATATTTTAAATTACAGGAACGTTGTAATAAAAAGGAATTCTGTCTTCTGAGGCCTCGATAACATCTGGAGAACATTTTCTGAATGTTGGTTTGAAAACGTTCTTTAGTTATCATGGAACATAATCTGACAACATCCTCCAAACATCCTCTGAATGTTAAAACGTTCTGTCTTAGTTCACTTTTAACCTCACAGGAACATTATTAGAAATGATAAACATCCTTAAAACTTTTTTCTCTCAAACATTTTCATAACTTGTAGGTAATGCTGTGAGAACTTTCCCTCCTTGCTGGGTAACACTGAGATGATCGTGTATCTGTGGATGTCGTGTTATTATCTGCTCGTCCTACCTGTAGTAGTTTCAGCAGTGGTGGTGGTCGTGGGGTCTGGATATAAGATCGTCGGCAGCCCCAGCAGAGCTTCTGTTACGTCGTCCAGATCTCCTGATCCTGACCCGCCCGGTAGCGTCTTCTTCTTCTGCTCTCGACTTCCACTACGGATCATCTCCTCCTCACGCAGACCCTCCACTGGAAGAGAAGAAGAGCTGTGTGGTAAATTGTATTCATTCGTATTCAAGCTGGAGGAGCATAGCTACTGCATCCTGAGCTTCTACGGCTGGAGAGGTAACCCAGCAAGCAGGAATGTTCCCACAGCATTGGCTAACGTGACCTGCAAGTTCTAATCAAGACAGAAAACATTTTAATTTAATGTTTAAAGAATGTTTTACGGACATTTATCATTTCCAGTAATGTTCCTGTGAGGTTAAAAGTGAACTAAGACAGAATGTTTTAACATTCAGAGGATGTTTGGAGGATGTTGTCAGATTATGTTCCATGATAACTAAAGAAGAACGTTCTCACACCAACATTCCAACGTTCTCCAAATGCTATCGAGGCCTCAGAAGACAGACTGTGTTTTTATAATAAAACGTTCCTGTATTTAAAAATATTACCAAAGATGCAACATTTTACCTGTAATGTTCTGAGGATGTTTTGGGGATGTAGCTGTTGAGAACGTTCTTCTATAAAACGTTCCCACAATGATACATGACAACAAAGGAAGAACATTCCCAGTGCAACATTTAGAATATGTTTCAAGAACATTTTCAGAATAGGTTTGATAATAATGTTCTGAGAAAGTTCTGCAAAGTTATAGTAAATCTCTTCAGTGAAAGGTTTTCTTTCAGTTCCCAGAATGCTCTTCTGAAAGGCAGATAAAGTTCCCCAAAGAAAAAATATTTTTAAAACATTTTTCAAATGTTGCATTGAGAACCTCCTTCCTTTGTTATCACTGAGGGAACGTTTCATGGAAAAACATTCTCAACAGCAACATCGACAAAACATCCTCAGAACATAACAGGTGAAATGTTCCACATTTGCTAATATATCTGTCAGGGCTCCCTCCTCACCCCCGTCCTTCCCACCTGACATCCCCAATACCCCCTTTCCATCTGGTTCTTCTCCCTCTCTTGCTCCCCTCTTCCATTCAAGCTCCCCTCTCTGTCACTCAGTTTCTGTCTGTCTCCCATCCGTTCCTCTACCCCTGTCTTCCCCTGCAGCTCGGTGCCTGAGTGGAGTTCGGCTTCCCAGCTGACTCCACTCAGGCAATCAACCTCCTCTACGGCTCCTGGACAGCTGAAGGACATCAACCTGATTACACACCTCAGCAATAAGAACCGGCTCATCCTTCCACTCCCTGCCAGATTGTTGAACAAAGACCCCACAGTCAGTTTGCTCTCTAGCCTCCTGTTAAATCTGTTTGAGTTTGCCTTTCTCTTACTTTGCTTTCTCCTGCTCCTCACCCAGTTTCAGCTGTCTGGGATCCCCACTGTCCTCCTTTCCCTCCGGCTCTCCCCAGACCTCTGGATACTGGTTTTTCCCCCCTCACTGGACCCCCCCGTTCCTGCCTGGACCCCCCTGTTCTTGCCTGGACCCCCCAACCTGCTTCCCTCCTAACCTCCCGGAGCCTCCAGACCCACTTGGCCAAAACCCCCCACTACGTCAGCCGCTCCCCGCTCCTGCACCCTGGTTTCCCTCACCGAGCCACTATTCACCCCCAACAATAAAACACTTTCATTCCAGCCAGCCTTGGTAGTGTGGCTCTCTGCTTGGGTCCGACCCGCTAAGTTGTGACAATATCACATTATAGAAATGATTATTATTCTAAAAAATATTCTGTCTTCTGAGACCTCAGTAACATCTGGAGAACATTTTCTGAATGTTGGTTTGAGAACATTCTTCTTTAGTTATCATGGATCATAATCTGACAACATCCTCTGAATGTTAAAACGTTCTGTCTTAGTTCACTTTTAACCTCACAGGAACATTATTAGAAATGACAGTTATCCTTAAAATGTTCTTCAAACATCAGAGTTAAATGTTGTTCCTCAAACATTATTAGAACTTGCAGGTAATGTTAGTTAATGTTGTGGGAACGTTCCCTGCTTGCTGTGTGGTCAGATATGTCCTGAGGAAACAGTAAAAGGGTGATTACTGCAATCAAATCTATAACCTTCTGTTGCATAAATACTTATTAACTTCTGGGCAAAGATGATGAACATGTCAGGTTAAAAGAAATCCTCTTATTTAGTTTAAGATTACAGTTTGGATACTAAGGAACCAACATGTCTGCTTCTAGATTGGATTTCAGTGTTCTGTAGGTTTCAGAGATAAATCTGAACATGCTGGAGGTGCAGACGGAGCACGTCTGATGTTCGGTATGTTATTCTTTCTGTTACTCAACTACTTCACCGGGTCTTTTTAGCAAATCCTTGCCTGGAGGTACGAGACAAGGTCAACAGCAGCAAATTGACGGTGAAATTTCCGGGGAAGCAAAAACTGCCTCGACATAGTAACCTACTATCATGACTGCAGCTTGAAATAAGCGCAGAGGCCCGAGGGTGCTTTGAAGCAAATGGGAAAGACGAAGGCACATCAAGAAGGAATTCCCAGACTGCCATCATTCCAGCATGACAGCCGGCGTTACGAATTTCCAAGTTTGTTTTTTTCCACTGGCCTGCCTGGACATGCTCGACTCGACACAGTAACCTACTATCACTTGCATGATTTGCAAGCCATCTGAAGTTACATTAGCATATTATACAACTGGAAAAGGACTCAGAGAGTGCAGTATTCCTCCAAGGCTAGTCATTCCCTCATATGGCAATGTCAGAAATGCAGCATTTGTTTATTAGTTATCGATGATCAGAAATCACAGCAACATAGAATGTGTACATTTAATATAGATGTACCCACAAACAAAATGACCGCGCTGAGCAGAGGCGTGTGTTATGCATGTGTACGTTTTGTATGCATACCGAATGGCGTGACCTAAATATGTAGCAGGCGGTGGGAATTAAAAGGGCTCAGAAACACCCCCATCATTTAATCAATTGTTCCTTGTATCATTTCCAATGGATAAGTCCTGATAAGTCTGCAGCAGTGGATTTGTAGTAGGATCACAATCATGTGATCATTAGCATGCAGCTAACGTATTCATTTGTTGTCATAGTTAAACCTGGGTTTTGCTTTCTGCACAAATGTGACGCGTGAAAATGAGACATTTGGAATCTGAATGAGAGAACGGTAGCGGCTTTTATATACCGTGCGGTGTATGCTCCCAAACTGCAGGGTGCAGTGTATCGTAAACACACCATGGTACTAAACTAGAGTGGAAGAAGTTTGCCATTGTTTACACCACTTACAACAAAGCATTTTACCGAATATCTGCATTTCAGCAGTTAGGTTTAATTTCCTGCCATGAATTGTTCATAACCCGGTTACCATCGTGATCTCTGTGTGATGAATCATATAAATGCACGTATTTCTCAACTTCTGCTGCTAGGAGCTCTTGTTCTTCTACCATGTTTTCCCATAGACTGTGTGTTTTCCACGCGTTACCCTGTGCGTTGTTAGAAAATTTGTAGGCGCGGATATTTTCCGCTTGAAAATGGCTGTGTGAGGGAGCGTGAACACTAAAAGGATGAAATTCGTCCCTCTGGAGCCACGCTAACACAACAAGCATAAAACAAGCTTTGCAGTGAAGCCGTACTGCTATCTCGCAGTGATACAGAAATATTTAACAAATCCGTGGATCCAGAGTATAAGCTGCATCACTGCCAAAATCTAATCACTTGGTCTTTGTGTCATTTCTGACCTTCCCTGAAAATTTCATCCAAATCCGCTCGTCCGTTTTTGAGTAACATTGCTAACAGACAGACAGACGGACAGACAAACCAACAGCAATCGTCACATAACTTCGCCTTGCTCCTTGGCAAGGGAATAACATGTCAGAGTAGCCAAAATGTGTCTAATCTTTCCCAGATAAAGGTGTAATGTTGTGTTTCTCTTCATCTGTAAAACTAAAACAACTGTTCTCCTCCCTGCAAGCTGTCAAAAGCTGTTATCCGCTGTGTAATTTTGCTGGTGAGGTTGTCTTTGTGGGCCACAGAGGACAGATTTACAACGCAGGAACACACTTAACCGGTGTAAGTACACACAGTAAGTTCAAACACACCCCACTGCCAGCCTGTAATCTGGCTGTGGTGGTGTTTATTCCCACCCACTATGAGTGTGTGCATCTGTTAGGCGTGATGGAGTGGGGGACTGGAGGAGCCACTGCTCCAGGGGCGCCATTCCTATAAAGGTCTAAAATCAGGACCAAAATTAAACCTAAACCAGTCCAAAAAAATGTTCAGAAACAGTCAGAATACAGTCCGACACCAGTCCTATACCAAAACTAAAACCAATTTGAGAAACAGTCCCAAACCAGCTCTAAAATTTTTTTTTAAAAAAGTTCAAAATTGGAAAAAAAAGATCCAACCAAAACAATCTGCAACCAGTCCTGAGCCAGGACCAGATCCAGTGTGAAACAAATCCTAAGCCAACTTTAAATCACAGTCAAAACCAGAAGAATTAAGACTGAAACCAAGCATAAACCAGTCCCAAGAAAGTCCAAAATCAGGCCAACATACAGTCTAAAACCAGTCCTAAAAAAATGTCAAAAACCAATGCAAAGCCAGGACTAAAACCAAACCTGAACTACTCTTAAAGTGTAAGTCCTAGACCTGTCCAAGACAGTCTGAAACCAGTCCTCAGCCAGGACCAGATCCAGAGTGAAATAAATCCTAAACCAACTTTAAATCACATCCAAAACCAGGAGAACCAAGACTGAAACCAAACATAAATCAGTCCCAAGAAAGTCCAAAATCAGGCCAACATACAGTCTGAAATCAGTCCAGAAGATCTTCTAGGAAGGCCCAGAGCATGATACTGTCACCTCCATGCTTGATGGTAGGTTTGGTGTTCTTGGGTTTAAAGGCCTCACCTTCTCTCTTTAAACATATTTCTCCTCATTGTGTCCAAGTAGCAAAGTTTTTGTTTCATCTGACCACAGCAGATTTTGTCATATTTCCGGCAGGCCTATAGTAAATCAATGAAACAACCAACATGCATGTTAGATTTTTGTGGCAAAGACGTGTGTGTTTTAGTGATTCCATCATAGTAAATTAAGTGTTATAGGAAAAGTCTTGGAAACTCAAAACGACCATGATATACATGGTCTTTACAAATGTACACTATGGTTCAAAAGCTTGGACAACTGGTTGATATCTCATCTGTGACAAGAATTATCCAGTGTTACTTCACTGTAATTCAAGGAGTGTGTGTCTGGGTATCTGTTCTCCACATATATCAACAACCATACGTCAGGTCTACTTCACATTTAGTGGGTTCACCACTGGAGATCAGAAGAAGTGCAGTGTCAGATGAATGATGTTCGTTTTATTCGTCTTTTTGGGGATTCAGGTTGAGCCCCTGATGTACACTACCGTTCAAAAGTTTGGGGTCACCCAGATAATTCCATGTTCTCCATGAAAACTCACACTTTTATCCATGTGCTAACATAACTGCACAAGGGCTTTCCAGTCATCAATGAGCCTTTCAACACCATTAGCTAACACAATGTAGCATTAGAACACAGGAGTGATGGTTGCTGGAAATGTTCCTCTGTACCCCTATGTAGATATTCCATTAAAAATCAGCTGTTTCCAGCAAGAATAGTCATTTACCATATTAACAATGTCTAGACTGGATTTGTGATCTTCTTTGAAAAAAGTTTTCTTTCAAAAATAACGACATTTCTAAGTGACTCCAACGTTTGAACAGGAGTGTATGTACAACCTACTTCATATCTCATTATAGACACCCTAAATCTTTCTTTACTTGACATTTCTCCTGATTGTCTACATCTCCATCAAGCTCTGACTGTGTTAACCTGTGAAATAGTCTGATCATGGAAGATACAATTCATCTATCGACCTTATATGATATTTAGACAGTTTACCATGTCTTAAAATTGATCATCTTATCTACAAACAGACACTACACACCAGTCGTCCATTCTTATTTTTCCGATCTATTTTGCTGTGTTTCTTACTGGTGAATCGTCTCTTTGCGAGGAGTTTCTCCGTCGTCCCATTGAGTACGAGGACATGGAGGGAATATTCCTGACTGGAGTCGAGTCCTGCCACCGTTGCTCGGCCCCTGGTGGTGGTCAGCATCAGCTCTGGCTGGGG
The DNA here is from genome assembly GCF_021347895.1 of Acanthochromis polyacanthus. Classification (NCBI taxonomy): domain Eukaryota; kingdom Metazoa; phylum Chordata; class Actinopteri; family Pomacentridae; genus Acanthochromis; species Acanthochromis polyacanthus. The sequence goes on from NC_067118.1 coordinate 7,169,662, forward strand.
CACCTCTGGAGGAGATAAACATTTGTGGTGAAAAATGAATACTTCGGTACCTAGCCACGCTAGACAACCCACGGCAACAAATTTAATTCTCTGCCTTGCGTCTTCAGACCTGGGTCTAGCGCGGCTAGGCTAATACTTTGGTGCTGTACAAGGTAAAGTCTAAAAGGACAGTTAAGATCAGTGAAATTCCCTGAGGCAATTTTTGGCCCCAACAAATAATAGGAAAGATGAAAGCCTGTTTTCAGTTTGGTTCTTAGCTTCAAATTCTTGTATCAGTGTATGCTTTCTTTTGTTTCATTTCAGAATCAGAATCAGCTTTACTGGCCAAGTACATACACAATATACAAGGAATTTAGTTTTGGCTGTTGGTGTCACTCTAAGAATAAGGAAAACATAATAATAAAGTAACAACAGAAAAAAATAAGAAAAGTATACAGATTTGAACACATCCAGAAAAGAATATATATACACACAGTAGTGCAAAATGGCAGTGGCTAATGTGAGCATAGTGCAAAAATCGAATAATATTGTTCAAAGTGCAAAAACATTGTACAGATTTTAAGGTTTCAAAGTGTGTAAAGTGAATTTATGTCATGCATTACCAAAATAAAATACCGCATGCTATTGTTTTACCTGTGTACTTGCTTTCATGTCTTTTTTCATAGGTTATGTAAAAAAAAAGTACATCTAATAGAAACTAAATCATGAGTCAAAATTACAAGATACTAAGTCAACTTTGTGACATCCTTTCTATGTTTCTTACTAGCTCTGTAATTTTGACAAAATAACCCAAAGTAATTCATAATAAACACTTAATATTTCATTATTCTGAAACACAAAATAACGTTTTTCACTTTTAATCTCATAATCTTGACTTTTGATCGTGCAAAACTTTCTGAATTTTTTTTAAAATCATTATTTTCCGGGGGACAATGGACTGGCACTGGCCTTGGATGTTCAGGTCACATCTGCTTTTGCAAATGTGGGTTTCCCCAAGAGTTTAGGCTGCAGAAGTCAGTATGTAAGCAACAAAAATATGATGAACAGACTGCTAGATAATGCACACTATTCTCACACTTGTCTGCAAAATAAACTTAAAAAAACAATTCCCCTTGGACCAAAGTTTAGCCTCTTATTTCTACATCTGGTCTTCAACATCTTCTTCCTCTATACAAATGATACACTGCCTCCTCCTCTGTTCCTCCAACAGCAGATGTGCGTTGCAACCTTGTGAAATTCTTTTTGATGCATGTTCCAGAACTGTACTTCCTCCCCTCTTTAATCTTGTCAACACTGCCTTTTCATCCTCTTGCTGCCACCCCCCTCTCAGACCCTACACCTTCAGACACGACAAGTCTTGCGTCGGACCGAATTCTTCTTCTAAGCCGCCCTCCGTCTCTCTTTTAGACCTGCCTGGGCTTAGCTGCACAGTGTGGAATGGCAGATAAGAGGTGGCAGACAGAAAACAATGAAGAAGAAAGAAGCTGGAGGGTGCTGCAATCTGGATTACAGTGAGATGAAAGTTACTGTTCCACCACTTTTATACGCAGTGTCAAACTAGAGGAGGGGAAATGAGGCTTGCGCAACTGCAAAAAGCTAACATGAGATCAGATAACATCTGAAATTCAGCCAATTCATTTTACATAGTACTTCGGTGACTTATGCAACTTATCTGCTTTGGAAATCATTCAAAAATATAGAATATTTGCCCAGTTGTGAACAAAAGTTTCCATCCACTTGTAAAGACCATGTATATTAAGACAGTCTTAAGTTTCCGACGACTCCTGCGACTTTTAATTTTCTATAATGGAATCATTGTAACTCTTGAGTCTTTGTCACAAAAAGCAAATCAGTGATTCGAACAAGTCAGGAAGGTTACATAGAGACATTTGAAAGCAGCTAAGATTCCCAAATCATCTAAAGTTTGCTGCTGATTACATGGACAAACTAGAAAAGCACTCGGAGAGCGCATACCTCCGCCATGCCGTTTGTCTGTCTGTCCGTGTGTGTGTGTGTGTGTGTGTGTGTGTGTGTCTGTTAACAGCATAACTCAAAAAGTCATGGACGGATTTTCACCCAATTTTTACAGGATGTCGAAGGACAATTGAGAGATGGCTGCCAGGCTACAGATGCCTGGCGGCCATCTCTCAATTGTCCTTCGACCTTCAAAAAATTCCTGGATCCAGACGGTGATTCGGATCACCTCCAAAATCTAATCGATTCTTACTCTTGCTCTTCCGGACATCCTGTAAAAATTTGGTGAAAATCCGTCCATGACTTTTTGAGTTATGCTGTTAACAGACAAACAGACAGACAAACAGACAAACAGACAGACAGACAGACAGACAGACAGACAGACAGACTTCGGTGATGACATAACCTCCTGGCGGAGGTAAAAAAAAGGTCTTCTGGAAGAAGGTTCTGCGGTCAGATGGAAGAAAAACTGAGCAGAAATATGTTTGGAGGAGAGAATATGAAGCCTTTAACTCCAAGAACATAAAAATCAAGCATGGTGGTGGCAGTATCATGCTGTGGGGCTTTCTAGAAGACTTCTGGACTGATTTCAGACTGTATGTTAGACTGGTTTTGGACATTCTTGGGACTGGTTTATGTTTGGTTTCAGTCTTGGTTCTCCTGGTTTTGGATGAGATTTAAAGTTGGTTTAGGATTTATTTCACATTGGTTCTGGTCCTGGCTGAGGACTGGTTTCAGATGGTCTTTGGTGGGTCTCAAAATTTTTTAGGAGTAGCTTAGGTTTGGTTTTGGTTCCGGTTTTGCACTGGCTATTTGCTTTTTTAGGAATGGTTTCAGACTGTATTCTAACTGGTTTTGAATAGTTTAGTGATTGGTTAAGGGCTGGTTTCAGATTGTCTTGGGCAGGTTTTTGATTTTTTTAACCTCAAGATCACCAAACCTAACATCAAGCATGGTGGTGGCAGTATCATGCTTTGTGGAACTGGAGCTTTATACAAAGCAAATGGAATAATGAAGGAGGAGGTTTACGTCCACATTCTTCAGGAAAACTTAAACTCATCAGCAGAAGGTTGTTCTTGGACATGGTTGGACGTTTCAACAAGACAATGAGCCCAATCACACATAAGACATGGTAAAGAAATGGTTCCATCAGGCTAGAATGAAGGTTCTAGACTGGTCTACCCAAAGTCCCCGAAGTATTATTTTTTTGACTTCATTTGTTTCTTTGTTCTATGTCTTCATTTCGGAGTACAATGACACATTAAAATGCATAATTTCCAACAAAAAAATGGAAAACTTGGGGTGTTCTAAAACTTTTGACAGGTACTGTACATGGCCTTTATGCAATACCGGTCAAAAGTTACACAGTACACATAAACAAAAATGAGAAGGTGTATCCAGATATTTAACTGGTAGTGTACATGGTCCTTATATGTGTATGTAAACTTCTGCTCACAGCTTTAAGTCTCTAAAGTTTCAGTCCAAGTCATCACATATTTTGACTGGAAATAAATCATCAAGCTTCCCCTTTTTTCTGGCACTTCAGAGCGACTCATGCTCATAATGGCATCCATGATTTCAAAACCAACCAATCCCAGATGCTCTGTTTGGCACATCTGAAGTTCTTTGAGTCATGCCTTTTTAGAAATAAGCATAAATGCATTTCATCAAACTTCTTGGAATGCACAGATTCCCCCAGGATCTATTCCAGCACCAGAGCTGTCTTATCCTGTTCTGATGAGGTGGCAAATATTCAAGCAGGAGTGAAAATTAACAGCATAGAAGTGTTTTGAATTAACAAAGTGGTTCTGAGACGCACGTTTGAACCCAATGAACCCTCTGAGTTTAAATTAACTGACAACAAGGAACCCTAGTCACACCAGAGATAACGCGTATCCCTCATAGCTGTCATTGTATTTGATGCACACAAAAGCTGTATATGATTTTTTTTAAAAAGCCATAGCTTTAACTTATTTTGCTAACACAGATAGTTGTTTAATGCATGATGATGTGACTAAATGTGAGCAAACAGGAAACGTCGTAATGTGCAAATATTACATATCTGGCCCTAGTCTGAAGCGTTAAGCCTCTGATAAGTGATTTCATCTCAAGGGTAGGAAAAGAAAATACTGTACACTTTCAGATTATCATGGTAGAGAACTCTCACCATGATAATTACTCACAAGCATGAGAGAGAGACCCTTTGCTATTACGGCTGAGGCTCTACAATTATAGTATTATCCTGCATCTGCACATTGTATTTTGCACAGGTCACCCGGAAACCTAATGAAGGTCTTTAACTTTGTTTTAAGTAATAATTCTACATTTTTGATTGTTCAGAGTTGTAATTTCATAAGAAGGACGTGAGAAAAGGGCTACACAAAGCTGTAAAAATCGTACAGCAAAGGCGCTTTTCTTGTACTTCCAGTCTACTGAAGGATTAAAGGGGAACTTTGTTTTTTTTCAACCTGGGGTCTGTTTTCATGTCATTTCATACATGTGAGTGATGGAGAAATGAATTTTCGACATAGCTCCAGCATTTAGCCAGGCAGGCAGCTTAGCAGCTCAGCTAGCAGCTCAGCTAGCAAAAAGTATGGGGCAACTTGCCCCCCCACGTCAAAGTCCGCCCTAACATGCTTTTTTCCCCACACTGACTGGCTCGGATAGTCTCAACGAGTGTCCCACAACATACTAGAGATGAGAAGTGAACGAAAACCTCCACATTACTTGGTGATCACTATTTGTTGTGGTCTGTGATAGACCACAACAAATACAAAAGTTTTGGCACGAGCTATCGCGTGTTTTGGCGCGACAGATTTGGATGAAAATTTCATCCAAATCTGTTTGTCTGTTTTTGAGTAATGTTGCTAACAGACAGACAGACAAACAGACAGACAGACAGACCAACGCTGATCGTCACATAACTTCACCGCGTTCCTTGGCGGAGTAATAAAATCAATTCTCCACTTTCACAGGAGCTACACACTATTTCTATCTAGTTTTACGTGGTAATATAGTGCTAAAGAATATGTACAGTAACTTGACAAAAGTTTTCATTGTTCTCCGCATTCTGTTGACAGCTGTTTGATATTTAACCATTTCTTGTCAAAAGCGCTCTGATTAACTCATGAACTATAGCTTTTACTATGTCTGTGCAATCAAATTAGCCCCCTGAACTTCAAAACCCACCAGTGGGATGAAAATCTTTTTCAAAAACTGACAAAATGTCGGCATTTTTCACAACCAGATACTGTAAAACCCGAAAGAATCATCCCCTTTTTTAACTCTCCAACTTTCCTTGAATTACTCGTCCATGAGGAGTCGGACAAAAAGGAACCAAATCTGAGATCGAAAATTACAAAATTTCATCAAAATCACTTTATTCTACATATCTCATTTAAAATTTTGCAAAAATATACAATTTGCACCAAGAAAATTGTGCACTCACCAAAATTAGACAACAGTCAAATGAGAAAAAATAGTGAATTTTGTAGCTGAACTGCAGGCTGTGTTTACACATAGAAGATAAAAGAAAAGTGACAAGTTTAACGATGTAAGCAGTAAAATATCTGTAGTATGTTGAGTCACCATTTATTTAAGGATTCCTAAAATGTGCATTGATTGATTGATTTGTTCTGTGAAGTGTAGCATTCTAAATTTGTTCTACTGAACAGGAGACATTTCTGAGTCCTGGTTGTTCTGTTTCCACAGAGGTGCAGGACTTCATACCGTCGAGAAAAATGAGTCCACGATGAGGAAAAATGCAACAGGAGCAACAAACATTTACATATTTCTGTTAAATATTCATGTGTGATTCAGTCTCACCTGAGATTGGCCTTACTCGGACCTTGTAGCCCTGAACGGGTCCATCGGCCTCCTTCCATTTCATCTGCAGCCTGTCTTCAGACAAGACCGTCAGTTTGAGACGACCTTCACACATACGAAGAGATGAAAGCAAGCACAAAAAAGGGGATTAATCGTTGAAATTTAAATGCATGACATAAAAATATTATCAAATCAGCAGTGATGTTTAGCAGACAATAGCAAGACAGTAGCAAAGAATTCAAGCTAGCTAGTTAGAGCTACAGCAAGCTAATTTAGCAGAACATTATTAAAGTGTGCTTGTTAGCTTTTTAGACACAAACTTTTTGCTTTTTAACACCGATTGGCTTTTATCTTATTGTATTAGATAATAGCTTACATAATTTATCAGAAACCTAACATTAACAAGTCTAAGATTTTGAATAAAACATTTTGTATTCTGCTTATAGTAAATCATTTTTTCTTAGGATACAAGAAGCGAACAAGCTAGCAATTTTTGTGGTTTTTCTCCCTTCAAGAAAAGATTACATTTCGTGCAACCATCACAATTACTGTTCCACATGAAGGGATAAAAACAAACAAAAAAGGGGCTTAATCACTGATATTTAAATGCATGAAATAAAAACAATATTAAATCAACAGTGATGTTTAGCCAACAGTAGCAAAGAATTCCGGCTAGCAAGCTAGAGCTACAGCAAACTAATATAGCATAACATTATTAAAGTGAGCTAGATAGCCTTTCAGACACATAACACTCAGCAAGGCTCAAGTTTTGAATTAAACATTTTGTAGGTAATACATTTTATATTAGGACACAAGAAGCTAACAAGCTAGCAATTTTTTTTCTCTTTTCAAAAAAAGCTTGCAGTTCTTAGAACAGTCACAACTACTGTTCCAAACGATCGATGAAAACAAACAAAACGCGGAGGTTTAATCATCGATATTTAAATGCATGACATAAAAATATTATCAAATCAACAGTAATGTTTAGCAGACAATAGCAAAGAATTCAAGCAAGCTAGCTAGAGCAAACTAATTTAGCATAACACTGTTAAAGTGAGCTAGTTCACCTTTTAGATAAGTACTTTTTTTTATTTATTTTTTTTACAACTGGTTGGCTTTTATGTCGCTGTATTAGAGAATATCATATACCACGAATCAGAAACCTAACATTACCAAAGCTCAAGTTTTGAATTAAACAGTTTGCAGGTCAAACATTTCCTATTAGGACACAAGAAGCTATTTTAGAGTTTTTACAGTCACAACTACTGTTCCAAGGGATGAAAAAAACAGAAAAGGGTGTTTAAAATGTTGTGTGCATTGACTTGAGTCGTAAGATGTATAAATGTTTTAAACATTAACTCTCCTGTTATCCCCATTTGTGGGCACCAAAAAATGTTGTTTCTTTGTCCAAAAATTCAGCAAAAAAAGTATCTAAATTTCTGAAAATTTGCAAAACCTTCAGGAAGAAAATTCCAATAATTTTTTTATGTTTCCCTTAAAAGTTTTATTTTAAAAAAATCCCCCAAATTTGGTAAGAAAATTCTTGTAAATATTTTCAAAAGATGAGTAAAAATTATCCCCAAAAACCTAAAAATATCTGAAGTGATTACATATACATCAGTAAAACTTCTATTTTCTTTAAGAGCATTCACATAAAAATCAACCAAAATCCAGCAAATTTTGCTGGATTTTCCAAGAAAAATTTCTAACATTTCTTTTTTCCACCAAAAAATGTTCAAAGATTTCCCCAAAATGTTGAAAATGTTGACATGAGAAGCTTTCACTGTAAAAATGTATTTTTTCCCCACATTTTCAAACTTTAAAACAGGTAAATTTTGTGACGCAGGACGACACGGGGGTTATACACGTGAGCCGTAAGACCTTCCAGTCCCTCTTACTCTACCAGGCGGTCTAACCCCTCTAACTTCCTTCTCTACAAATCAAATCCATCTATTGTTCCGACTTCATCTACATAATTTCCAGCAGGGGTTTCCCAACAAGCAGCATCTTTCATGTTTCTATCTTCCCGTCCTCCGTCTGTCCATTTGCCCAGCTGCCCGGTCGACCATCAAAGCCTGCCCTGTCCTCTGGTCTGATGCAGAAACAGGAAGAGGACGCTGGTCGGGGACGGCAGGGTCGGAGGTCGTGTCAGAGGAACGTCACGGCGTTACAGTGTGACAGGGTTTTGTATGTACCATGTGTTGGGGTATTAGATGGAGGATGAGGGGGCAACGGAAGCAAGCAAGCATGAATCACAGAACTTTGTCTTCATGTGACCCTCAGCACTCAACGGATCCTTTTCTGACTACATGTATGTATGTTCGCCTGTGTGGACTCGGACCAGGGGCCTCATCTGGATGGGAGCCTGGCAGAGGATCAGATAGAGTCCGATGGGGATTTAGAGAGGCAGGGTCAAGGTCTAACAGACCCACCAACAACAACAAGTTTTCCAGATACGCAGACAAGTACAGTATCTGTATTGTACCGCATGATTTATGGGCTAAGAGCAGCCGGTTGCAGCAACCATTTTTAGCGCCACGCTGAAATAATAAGGCCTTTGAGTCTCGCTGATTGTTTCTTTTATGAAAAGTGGCAGTAACGTAACTGTGAATTAAATACAGACATTGGGAAAATCTCAGAAGTGGGTCAAAACGATAAAACTGCACTGTGATGCATTGTTCTTGTAATGCTTTGGAAAATACAAATTAATTAAGAAGGTGAGCTAACTAACTAAAGAATGAGTGGTAGACTCTCTGTTTTAAAATGTGTATTTTCTTGTAAAATATAATCTTTTAGAACGTCAACAAATCCAAACTTGCTACTTATGCATAAGATCATCTCTTCTCAAATTCTGGTGTTGTTCTGACTTTAACTGCAACATTAATATTAGATTATTTGAATATTATGTTCAATATTTTAAATGGTTGCATTTATATAGCGCTTTTATCCAAAGCGCTTTACATGATATATCACATTTACCCATTCACACACACATTCACACACTGATGGTGGAAGTTGCCATGCAAGGCACTAACCACGACCCATCAGGAGCAATTAGGGGTTAGGTGTCTTGCTCAGAGACACCTCGACATGAGCATAACGGGCTGAGGATCAAACTGGCAACCTTCCGGTTACAAGATGGCCACTCTACCCACTGAGCCATACTGCCCCTGAGATTTTACTGAAACAGTTTGATTATTGTGCAATTAATACAGAATTGAGGGCTCTATAGGACAAAAGTTCTAACTTTACTTTATTATCATTGATATTTAGATTTAGAGCTGCACAGTCGCCATGCAGCAAGAAGATCCCCGGTTCAGATCCCGGCCTGGGATCTTTCTGCATGGAGTTTGCATGTTCTCCCTGTGCATGCGTGGGTTTTCTCCGGGTACTCCGGCTTCCTCCCACAGTCCAAAAATATGCTGATTGTCTGTAGGTGTGAATGTGAGTATGATTGTCTGTCTGTATATGTAGCCCTGTGACAGACTGGTGACCTGTCCAGGGTGTCCCCTGCCTTCGCTCAAGTTAGCTGGGATAGGCTCCAGCACCCCCCGCGACCCTAGTGAGGATAAAGCAGTGTATAGAGAATGGATGGATGTTTAGATTTATGACATTAAGATAAAGTTAAATGAACAGGGATGTTAGCTAGCTAGAGCAACATCAAGCTAAAATAGCATACCATTAATAAAGTCAGTTAGTTAGCCTTTTTGACTGATAGTAATTTTTTTAGTATTGTAAGATTTTATGTTACTGTATTAGATAATAGTGTACATAATTTGTCTGAAACCTATTAATAATAACAGGCCTAGAGTTTTGAAAATGAAAACGATTGTGGTGAAATATTTTCTATTAGGATACAGGAAGCTAACAACCTAGCCATTCTAGTATTTTCCCTCCTTTGCAAAAAAAGAGAATGCACTTGTTACAATGCTCACAAATATTGTCCCTTACTGTTCCTAACATTTCACACCATTCCCTGCTAACATTAGCTACTTGTTATTGAAAAAAATAAAATAAACAATTCTATCTTTTGGGACAAAGCTAGCTAGCTAGATACCTATATAGCGGTTTGTTAGGAGCCAGTCAAAGCCCTGTGAGGATGCTGTGGGAATTTCACCATCATCTCCAGCACTTTCTGTGACTTTGATAACTAAATTAAATAAATGGTTAGCTGGTCAGACATCACTACCTTGGCCATGGACCCCTGAGGACAGCAGCAGGAGACTGAGCAGGTAGCACAGCATTAACCAGACAGATGGAGATGAACCACGGAGGTGAGGAGACATGAGTGGAGCCTAGAAACACAAAAAACACAATTTTTCTCTTCATTCACATAAACAATAAATTAATTGATTCAGAAGAGCCCAGTAAGAATCTGCATTAGATTGGTCTGGATTCACAGATATGTTAAAGATTTCTGCATCATTGCCAGACAGCGACACGGCGTCACTGACGATCGCATGATTGTGATCCTACTACAGATCTACTGCTGCGGATTTATCAAGACTTATCCATTGGAAATGATACAAAGAACAACTGATTAAATTGTGGAGATGTTTCTGAGTCCCATCAATTCCTGCGGCTTGCTACATATTTAGGTCACGTGATTTGGTATACATACACAACGTACATAACACACACGCCTGTGCTCAGCATTTTGTTTGTGAGTAAATCTATATTGAATGGACACATTCTATGGTGCCATGACCATCAATAACTGATAAACAAATGCTGCATTTCTGACAATGCCATATGAAGGGGATGAGTAACCTTGTTGGAGTACTGCACTCTCTGTGTGCTTTTCTTGTTTTGTTTTTACAAATGCTTTATTTCTTTAACTGTTGTATATATTCTTTCGTGTTTTTTAATGTTTTATGAAGCACTTTGTAAATACAGTTTTAAAAGGTGGTTGTGGTTTTTTTGGTGATTGGTTTGAAGTTGGTTTTGATTGATTGGTGCTAAAACATCATGAAACACTGTTTTGCTTCCATATAACAAAATATAACACTTGTTTCCTACAGTTCTTCATGTGCAATAATGTTTTGTTAACATTGGTCTTTTCTCTGAATACCTTTTGACTGCAATAAGAGATATGTAGCACTACTATTCTGTAGTATGCATTATGTTGTACCTGTACATGTGGAAGGTGCACAATTTCTTTATTGTGTCTTTATTTTTCGCCTTATTGTAGTTTTGTGTTGTTTTGTCCATGCTTTATCTGTATCCAGCTGCTGGAACTCTTATCTTGTCTTATCTTCATCTTGTGTTGGGCAGTATGTATGGGCAGTTCACAGGCATCTGTCCATGTTTTCCCATGGGAACTCTTGTGTTTCTGAATCAGACTGCAGATGCGTTGGTACTTGTCCCCGTTAACAGACCCTCAAACTAATGACACACACAGGGCTGTAATATTAACAAACCATGCAGCACCTAAAGGGCCATAAAACCAGCACGCCTCTGTCTGAGAAGGCCAACATTTAACACCATTTAAACCTCAGAACACTCACACCACGGCAGCACATCTGCATCAGGGAGTGCATTCAGACACTCATTGACCACAGTTCATTTTCTGTGAAATTTCAAACAACAATATTAACTAATTATACTTTGGAATTCAGCAAATTTGAAAGAAAAAGTGCAAGAACGCGATTGTGTAGGAGGCAGACAAGTGCAAAAGCTGACCTTTAGTCTTTGTGAATAAGAACTTTGTTCAACAAACTGAGGCTGAACAAAGCAGTTTGCAGACCTGTGACCATCCAGGAGGCAAATAAGTAGAGCTGATTGGTAAAGGATGAATATCAACACGCACACAAGACATGTTTTTCTATTTTTCTGTCTCTCCATCATCGAGTTAACGCATAAATTTGGGCGTATGATTCATACATGGGTGTGACTCATCACTAATTACTGTGATTAAGATGTGGCACGAATGAAATCGCCATCGAAGCGTGACAGCGGTGCACCATTAATTTCCATTCACTGCATCAGAAAGAACAGGAAAAAAAATAGTCAAAACAGAAGAGCGAATCCAACACGTGTCATCTGTTTTCTTGTGCTTATCGTTGATATTTTCAGTAATAGAAATAATGCAACATAAAAGCTGAATCAAGTGCTCTGGAAATGTTGAAGCTGCCATTTCTTACCACTAATAAGTGCAACAAAAAAAGTACAACGTAGAATATACACCACGGTTCAAAAGTTTGGGGTCACCCAGACAATTTCATGTTTTCCATGAAAACTCACACTTTTATTCATGTGCTAGCATAACTGCACAAGGGTTTTCTAATCATCAATGAGCCTTTCAACACCATTAGCTAACACAATGTAGCATTAGAATAGCATACAGAACAGTCATTTACCGCATTAACAATGTCTAGATTTATCATTCATTTAATGTCATCTTCATGGGAAAAAATGACTTTTCTTTCAAAAATAAGGAAATTTGTAAGTGACAAAAATTTTCAACGCTAGTTTATATTCTCAGTAGCAGAAATAATGCACAATAAAAGCTGAATCAAATGGTTTGGAAATGTTAAAGTCACCATTTCTTACCACTAATAAGTGCAAAAAAAAAAAATGTAGTTCCGACATCGTCATGCCACAACATAGAATATATGTATACATAATTGCACTGCATTGCACTACTACACTTTTACACTTTTTAAAATACTTGTTCTATTTACTTGTATATATATATTTAATACTTTTTGTACAGCTGTTTGTTGTTTTGTTATACTATGTTGTTTTTGTTTTTGGAACTGTCAATAAAGTTTCCTTGCAGAAATGCTTTGACAATAAAGATCCTTGAATCCTTGAAGATGTCATACTGGTCTTACAGATTGATTTTTTTTAAAGATTACATTAACCATCCATGTCTTTTATATATTAAATGAACTTAATTCCACACTGAGTCATATTTTCCGGTGATCTTCGCTCTTGCTGCACCTCAGGACCAGACAGGCCGCCGCAGAGGAGTTATTTCCAGCCCGCCTGAAGCTTTTCTTCAGACCACCTGATACACAGCCGTCATGTGCAGCGTGTGACGTGACTACACTGCTCTTTTTGTGTGTTTTCTAATGTTTCACTTGTGCCTGCTTGCTCGACTGTTGCCCGGTCCGACGTTATGCTCGTGTAGCATGTCATGCATACCTGGCTGCCTGTCAGACAGAGGAAAGGATGGCTATTGTTATGCAACGCTGGGAGGCATGAAAAGTTTCCTCTTTGTCTTTTGGGTTTTGGGTGCAACTGATTAAGTTACGTAACGGAGAAAAATTCAGCATTTAACCCGGAATTTATAACGTTTTTGAACTAAACTAAGCCCAAATTTCAGTGATATTTGAATGTTTGTGCTAAAATTATATGAAATTTGTTAGTTTTTCGCCATGCACAGGAAAAAGTCAATCATTTGTTGGCCTTATGTGAAAGATTTTCTATTCCTACACCGAATGTTGGTGTTATTTCCTGCACGCTGTGCATGAGGAGTTTTCCACACTAAAGTCATCATTCATTTGCTGAGGTCTTTATTGCCCCTGTAGTGACCTCACCAGGGAAAAATCATACCTCCACAAAACAGCTCCAACTCACCTTGTAAGCACTCAGGTGGTTTTTTTATGAAACTACATAAAAAAAAAATAAAGATTTCTGAATAGATTTGAATTTCTGAGCTCAGTGTTAACGTGGCTGGTGGCATTTTACCATCAAGTTTGCAGATTTTTTTGTTGAGTGGCTAAAAAAAAAATGCATTTCTGCACATTTGTTTGAACAAATCTGACTTTAAATGTCACATATTGCACATTGCCAGTGATGTTTCATGGACACTTACTCCTCAATTAGCAGTTAAATAATGATTGATGAACAGAACTCCCACTGAGATCACATTTACTGGCTGCTATAATTCTTAACATGCATTCATTTATCATTTGTGGCTATTTATCTGAACAATAATGAGTTGTTTTGGATGTTTTTAGGACCTCCGCGGTGCAACGCGAAGCACATGTTGCTGCAGAGCAGATAAAAATTTAGTTAAAGACATTTACAGCAGATGTTGGTGCGGTTTTTGGTTGCTCCAGGTGCGTTTCCTTCCAGCTGTTTCTAACAATAGATTTTGTTCGGGTGGATCAGCGAGGAACCAGAAGAGAACCAGGAGAGAACCCGTGATCCGCCACAGCGTCATGTTGTGAGGTGATCCAGGTGAGCTCTTACCTGGCGGTCCGGTGAGTCCAGGTTATTCCTTCCGACAGACTCCGGACAGCATTCCAGAGGCGGGATGTCAACAAGCGCAAAGTTCCGCTAAAGTGTGCGCAGCCAGCTCCAAACATCAGGTCGTATCTGAGGCTGAAATCCGAGAAGCCAGGCCCTCCTGCTGCAGCATGGGCGTGGTGCTCCCAAGAATGCTATTAAAAAACAAAAAAGCTAGACTCCACACACAGAGGCCAGTAATGCACCAAAACACTGAGACAAATACACCTGCCCTCAATGGGAACCTTTACCTTTGGGGTCTCCTGGATGTAGTCTGATAAAATTATGCAGAAAATGCTGCAAATTGTCTGGTTATTGCTGTTACAGGAGGTGGTAAATTGAACCAATTGTGCACAAAAAGTTTTTGAACACAAATTGTTTACAAGCATGATTTGCACATTACTTTCCTTATTTTTCTTAATTGTAACACATGTGAACTCCAGCATACTTTGGATGTCCCTGTCTATCTCAAATAATCCAATCCTAGACCAGACCACAGACATTGCCTTTAGCAGTCACTACAATAAGTCTTAAAATGCCACTTTATTAAAATAACATGAAGCCAGATGACAAGAGAAAGATGACACTAGTATATTTGTTAAGGCTTGAATGTTCACAGCTCCACCATTTGACCACAATCTGCCACATGATGTTCTGGATGTCCAATAATGTCATTCTGTAACCCAAAAATGTCCAGCAACTTCACCTAGTCCTCCAGGAAGAGAGTGACAACATCCCACAAGTAGTTAAGTTAATCTACACTCGATGATCAGATTCTGTGACCAGACACTCCTTTGACCAGTGACTATAAAAAAACCTTAAAATACGACTTTATTCATTTAAATAATTGCCATAGATGACCAATAAACACGAGAGCCAGGAGCTTGAATGTCCGCAACTACACCATTTGTCAACAATCAGTCACATGTTGTTCTGGACATCCAACAACATGATCCTGTCCCCCAAAAATGTCCACAAACCTAATCAAATCTGTCAGGAAGAGTGTGATAACATCCCACAAGCAGTTAAGTTAATCCATTGACCGGTCAGTATAGAAAACCTGAAAATGTAGATTTATTCAAAAACCACGAAGTAACAGATGACAAAAGAATGACACCAGCCAGGTACATCCACAACTCCACAATTTGTCGACAGTCTGTTACATGATGCTCTAAATGTCCAAAAACAAGTTCTTGCCCCCCCAAAAAATGTCCACAAACTTCAGCGAGTCTTTCAGGAAGATCAGACCAACATCCCACAAGCAGTTAAGTTAATCCAAGCTCTTGTCAGGCATGGCTTTAAAGGACACTGATGAGATACTGTGACCATACCGTCTTGTGCCATTACCCGTGCACAAGCTAAGAAAATTGATGAGTCTTCGTTGTCTGATTCTGTTCTTCTGTCTGCTTTTTCAGAAGACAATGCGAAGGCTGTGGCGGAGAAAGTTCCCACAGCTCTGCACTCGAAAGCCACCGAGCCCATGCGCTCTGACTGCCAGAGTCCATCTCTGCCAGACCGTCTGACGCTGTCGGTCTTCGATTATGTCTCCAAATTTCGTGAAAGATTGCACCGTGCTAATTTGTTCGCCGGAAATTGTTTATCGTCATCTCAATCCGTGATGAAGTGCCGATTTGACCGTTCTGCTGTGTCTTGCAGTTTTAATGTGGGTGATAAAGTTTTGGCCTTATTACCTTTTCCTGGCTCGCTTGAATATCCACAACTCCACTATCAGTCAACAGTCAACCACGTGATGTTCTGGATGTCCAACAGTTAGATCCTGTCCCCCCAAAAATGTCCACCAACTTCACCAAGTCCTTCAGGAAGCGCCTGACAACATCATACGAGCAGCTAGAACAATGATCAGAGTGTGACCTGACACTCCTTTGAGCAGTAACAAAAAAAGTCTTAAAACACAGTTTATTGAAATAAATTGATGAAAAGGTAGATGAGAATGACATATTGGTCAGAGCTTGAATTTCCACAACTCCATTTGTCGACAATCTGCCACATGATGCTCTGCTTCAACCAACTTCACCGAGCCCTTCAGGAACATTGGACAACCTCTTTAACCCTCACTGGACACGCTATATGTCCAGTATAGTGCATACATGATTGTTTCATGATGTCTATTATGCTGGAACAACAAATATTCATTCCTCTGTGCTAAAAAGAATGAATGGGGAATGTATTTGTTCAACTTCAGCACAGAACATCTACTAAGTTGTATATGTGAGAGTTAAAACACCTCTTTAGGTTTAATTCAAATTTAGTGAGCATCAGGAAACTTTTAGACACAACAAATTAATGGATTAAGCGATAAAGTAGCCTGCAGATTTACTGATTAGAAGAATAATAATACTTGGCTGCATTCTATTATTCCTGTTTTCACACGAAGTAACACTAGTGGGAATGGTGCTACATTCTTCCACAGTTGTCACTCGGCTAACTGAGCTAGTTCTTCTTCTCTACACATGATAAATGTTTCGACACACGGCGGTTTCCTAACATGTAAAACTAAATAGAACACATTTCCAATGTGGCAAATTGGCGAAGAAAGATGGCCCAAGTGTCAGAAATATCCCATTAAAGCTGAAACACTCTCTCCATACATCATACTTTGACACCGGCAGGTAGCGGCTACATTTTGAACCTTCCCGAAGGCGAAACATCATCATTTTGTGTCACAGTTAATGCAGAGCTGACAGGAGGCCCTGGCCCGGCCTCAGGAAAGAAATACTGAGGATTTCCTCTTTTTCTGTGGCAGTCTTTTAAACACTCTGAAGACACTGCTCTGATATCACTGCTGTGTAGGAAGACGTGGTCCTGTGGTATCAGTGCAGAGTGATTTCTTGCTCCTCGTCGTCGTCAGCGGCCGAGTCGTCGCCTTTATCTCCGTTCTGACGCAGCAGAGGCAGCTCCAGCTCAGGGCTCTTTGTGTTGAGGTGCCTTAAAGACGGGCCTTTATCTGGTGGAGAACATCACAAACATTAGCGTCCCTTCTGAAAGTCTTCCCTTTGATGTTGCTGGTTTTACAAAGTGACATTAGCGGCTCTACTTAACATGTCAAACGTGGACAAAACCGGGCTGCAGGACGACTATCAGCTGCAGTTTGTAAACTTGTTCTAGACCATGACAAGTTGTCTTGATCATAAAGTAAAATACTAGATTGCTCATTGTTCTGTTGTCATTTTGTTTCTCGGTTTTGTCGTTTGGTGTCGCATTTTTGTTTTGTTGGTTTTTGTCTTTTGTCGTTTGTCATTTTGTTTCTCAGTTTTGTCATGCTTGTGTTTTTGGTCTTATTTTTTGTCATGTTGCGTTTTGCTTTATTCATTGTTTAGTGTAACATTTTGTATCTCACTTGTGTCATTTGTTCATTTTTTTGTCACTTTGTAACGGTTTCGTCTAATTTTTTGGCACTTTTTTGTTTCTAGTTTTGTCACACAACGAGCAAGAACCCGAGTAGAGAGCACATGGTCAAGGTACAGATGCAGTTTAAGAACGGTTTATTGTGGGAATGGGAGCTGGAGATGGCGGATGGTGAGCCGGAGGATCTCTCAGAGGGGTTCGGGGGTGAGTCTGGGTGGGCAGAGTCTGAGCCGGGGATCGGCGGCCGTCATAGTTCCGCGAGGGGGGAACAGAGTGCGGCGCTGGATGGAATTGGATCCCTGGCGGCTGGTAGGAGAACGGGGAATGAGGGAGCCGAGGGGGAATCTGGAGGGGGTTCAGTCCAAGGGGTTCCGGTAGTGTATGGCAGGCAGAGATCCGGGCAGCTGGTTCTGGCGAGACAGAGAAAACAGGATTAGAGATAACACTCACAGGCAGCAGAGCAAGAGGCTAGAAGGCAAACTGACGGTGTATGTCAAGTCTAACGATCTGGCAGGGTGTGGAAGGCTGAGCCGGTCTTTTATTGTCAGAGTGCAATCAGTGAGATGAACATCAGCTGCCCAGAGTCTGGCGGAGTGACGCCAGCTGTGTAGCCACACTCTGCTCAGCATACTGCTGCAAAAAGAGAGAGAGAGAGAGAGAGAGAGAGAGGGGAAAAGGAGCACAAAAAGGGAAGGGGGAGAGGAGAGAGATAGGATGGGGTCTATTGGGAAGTCAGGTGGGAATGACAGGGGGTGAGAAGGGAGCTCTGACAAGTTTATATATACATATTGTCAGTCAGTCTAGCCTTCCTTAACCCTTTCCTCAGGTTAATTCAGGACCAGCTCTCCGTTTAAAGGGTCAGATTCTATCTGCCTATTAGAATTTACCTAACAGGATTCAGTAGAATAATTAAGCTGGTGTCGAGGAATACTCGCCTTGGTCCTAACTGTCTTCTTCCAAACACCTTACCCCTCTTATTTCAATAAATACTCTCTTACTAAGCAGCCCTCATTGTAGTACAATTGATTTATCGATCACGTTTGTTAACGACAGCTTTCCTCTTATAACTGTTTGCACTTGTTGATATTCCTAGGTTCGTTTTAGAGGTTTAGAAAAACTAACCTCAGGGGTAATGTTTAAAGTAACTCGTTGGATTAAAGTAACCTTTAAGAACCATTACATTTAATGCACACAATAAACTTAACTTTTCACCACTATGCAGGATAGGTGAATCATAATAATCTCATAAGACTTCTCTTTAAATGCAATATAGCTTTTTATTAAGCAGGGTTATAGCAACAGCTCATGATTAAACAATTTAATTATTTTTGATTATTTCTAACTTAACTAAACTGAACTAAACTAAACTAAACTAAACTGAGCGTACCTAAGAATCTTCTCTAATTGTAAAATTTAGGAGAGAGAGAGAGTGGACGGCTCAGCTGTTGCCGCCACGCCCGGTCTTGACCTGCATCTAGTTGAACTCCTCCGTAGACCAGCAGACTCGGAACGAAGTCTTTTTTGTGGGCGAAGAGTGTTCTTCCTCGGCCAATCATTGGTCTGGCAGTTATCTTTAGCAGCAGTAGCTGGAATACAAGTGCGGGCGTTCCTGCTGTCTCACTCTCCAGGCTGTGGTGGGTCGCTGGGTCCTCCAGCTCCCCGGGGAGGGGAGCAGCCCTCTGCTGCCTCCTCCTTCGCCTCTCTGGATGTCATAGGTGCTGTCTTCTCTTCATCTCTTTGGATAACTGCAGACCTCTCAGGACTCTCCGTCTGCCAGAGTGTGGTCTTTGCTTGTTGAACAAAGTTAGAACAACTTTGCTTCCAACGATGTCCTCAGCAAACTCTGGAGCCTAAGTCCTGCGTTGTCTCCACGTCTCTTGGGCAAAAGGTCCGGTGTCGACTCTTCAGAACTTTGGCAATGCTCTCTGGCAGCTCCGGTGAGCAGCATCTCCCCCCTCCGGGGGAGAACTCCGAATTCAGTATCTCTGACTCTCTCTTTTATAGTCTCATCCTCTAATACACACACATTATCTGTACGCTCAGTTGCCTAAGTCATAAGGTTTAGACACCGTCTAACTCTTGTAATCACATACATCAGTTATCCAGTAATCATGTTTTTCCAGCAAGTACACAGCATCCACATTCCGTTGTTAACACACACACTTCAGTTGCCATGACAATGTTTGCTAGCAGGCCTCGGCCCATCCTGTCAGGCCTGTGGAAACTCCAAGTTTCTCATTTCTGCGGAGACTTCTGCTTTTGCCTTCCTGTGCACAGCTCGAGAACAGTCACATATTATCACAGCTTAAGAACACATCATCAACATTCTAATCATCATTTTCAATAAATCAACATCCTAAAATATATGTATTTCAGCAAGCACAATCATGTGGTTAACTTATAATGTTTCTCATTTTAACTTTTCATTGGTCTGCTTAAAGCTTTTATTTAGGTAGTGGCTGCTCCTGGGATCTCAAATAACTAGGCCCCACTTGACTATATATATGTATATATGTGTATATATATATATATATATATATATATACATATAAGGTATAGGGTTAGGGTTAGGGTTTAGGCTGCATTGCTCCCCTCCATATCCCTACATTCTATTAAAAGAATCAGAGAAGTCTAAACATCATTGGGGGCGGCATGGCTCAGTGGGTAGAGTGGCCATCTTGTAACTGGAAGGTTGCTGGTTCGATCCTTAGCCTGTCGTGCTCATGTCGAGGTGTCCCTGAGCAAGACACCTAACCCCTAATTGCTCCTGATGGGTTGTGGTTAGCACCTTGCATGGCAGCTCCTGCCATCAGTGTGTGAATGGGTAAATGTGACATATCATCATGTAAAGCGCTTTGGATAAAAGCGCTATATAAATACTACCATTTAACATCAGAGGCATATTCTACCGAACAGTAAGAAAGTTGACCCAATTTTTCTTGAGATGCCTCCTCCACAGCAAAATCCATCCCCAAGACTAATTTGAGGTCAGGGCTTGAGAAATGCAGGAAAGAAGGGGTAGGGAACAAGGAATTAGGGCTAAAGGTCAGGAAAATGGGGTAGGGGACAAGTAGTCAGGGTTTGGAAATAGGAAAAAGGGGTAGGGGTCTACGGGTTAGGGTAAAAGGTCAGGGAAATGGGGTAGGGGACTAGAGGTTAGGGTAAGAAATCCGAGTAGGGGTCAAAAAGTAAGTCAGGGGTCAAAAGGTTAAGGTTAGGCATCAGTGAAAGGGGGTAGGGGTAAAGGGACTAGGGACAAAATTACGGGTCAAGAGGTCAAAGGGATTGGCTGGGATCAATCTAGTCTGAAACAGAGAAGTGGAAGTTTATCTCAGGAAGAGGTCAAGTGCCGTCTGTTAGGAAGTAAGTATCAATTATGTTAGTATTCACATCAAATTATGAATTACTTCAACCAACATGCAAGGTAAGTAAATTCATAATTCATTGCATCTGATTTTTTTTTTAAAAAGTTGATCCTATTTACAATTTTTACAATTGCACTTTATCCACTCTCCTTTTCTTCTCTCTCTTTCAGGTTCCAGTGTTCGAGGACTCCATTTACCTGTCGAGGAGGCATCCCTGTAGCATTATGGTAATAATATGTACGGCAGTATATATGATAATATATATTATGGAACCTAACCTATATATATATATATATATATATATATATATATATATATATATATATATATAACGTATATATATATATATATTTATAAAACATTTCACTGAAAAAAATGTTAAGAATTTACATGTTACCTGTAAAAAAATTGTTTTAAAAATGACTGAAAGCTGTAAATAACCTTCATATTTGACTGTAAAATCAAACTAACTTCACTGTATTTAAATTCAGTAAAAAATTTAGACATTTGATTCCATGTTTTTGAAAAAAATACCAGTGAGAGATTCAAAAATGTTTGTTTATTAACTGTTATATGACAAATTTTTGCTAATTACGCATAATATCTATTAAAATCACTTAAAAATATTATTAATTTACATGTTATCCATAAAAAAGCCAAAACTGTAAATAACGTCCACATTAAAAATCAGTATTTTTACAACCTGACTGTATTTTTTCCTGTATTTAAATCAGCTGAAATATTGTTGTTTTCTGCAGTTGTTGTTGTTTCACTTCTGGATGAAAGATAATTTTATAGACAAAACCAGACAGATCATTGTCTGGATTTTTCTTGGTAAATCGTGGATCACTGGAGCTCAGCGAGGATGTTTTTTTCTTCATTTCTGCTTCTGGTTTCTACAGAGCTGGAAAGATAAGACAAAAAACAAGTCTGAAAAAGACTAAATTAGCTTTTCTTTCATATTAAACATTTATTATCCGTACAATGTTTTCTGTTTATATTAAACGTTTATTATACGTACTATTTTCTAGAGTAGAAACAGGTGACAGAGATGAGAAGAACCATCACCAGCAGGTGGACGACAAGTCTGATGATCAAATCCATCAGAGGAGCTGAAAAACAGAAGAAAACACATTATTACTGACATTATTTTATTATTAAACACATTATTGTTGCAGTTAAACACGATAAGTTGCTTCAGTTTTGGTTCCTGTCTTTGTGAAATAAATAGGATTCAGAAAGTTGACAAACTTCAGTTTTAGCAGCCTCTTTGTGCAGCGATAAACTGCTCCCAGAGCTCCTGCTACACTTCAAACAGAACCGTGACACACTCACACAAGTTAGCTTGTTTAGGTCAAGTTTCCCCCCTTCAAACAACTTGTTTTCGGCAGTTTTTTAACAGCTTTTAATACTAAATGACTCCATAAATGAATCCCCTTTCACCAGCAAGCCTGTCTTTCTTTATAACGCTAAAACAAAGAATAAAATAACAGAAAAAATAACAGAAAACCTGTAACTGTAAACATCAAACATTGACTGAATTCAATTATTAGCCCTAGAATTAGCCTCCTGGTGCAACAACAAACTGCTCCCAGTGCTCCTGCTACACTTCAAACGTAGCCATGACACACTCACACAAGTCAAGTTACCTTGATTTAGTCCAAAACAGACACTTTTTAATACAAAATACATCCTTAAATGAATCTACTTTAGCTGTCTAAGCAGCCTCCTGGTGCAGCAATAAACTGCTCCCAGAGCTCCTGCTACACTTTGAATGTGACCGTGACACACTGTTAGCTTGATTTTAGCTTGATTTAATCCACCTTTTTTACCCTTATCAATGCACTAGGAAGCTACTTTGAACAGAAAAGATTTTCTTTGTATATTAAAAGCTGTTAAAAAAACTGCTAAAACAGGTTATTTAAAGAGAGTAAAGGTGGACTAAATAAAGTTGCATGTATAAAGTGTGTCATAGTCACATTCAAAGTGTAGCAGGAGTAGTTTGTTGATGCAAATGGAAGCTACTATGGCAGCTGGTGGTTATTCATTTATACTTGTCTCAAAGATTAAGCCATGCAAGTCTAAGTACACACGGCCGGTACTTTGTATTCAAAACCATCCAAAATTGCTAAAAATTAAGTTGTGTGAAGGGAGTAAAGGTAGACTACATAAGCTAAGTTGTGTGAGTGTGTCATGGTTCAGTTTCAAGTGTAGCAGGAGCTTTTGGAGCAGTTTATTGCTGCACAAGAAGGCTAATTCGACAGGCAGGTAAAGTTGCTAAAATTGAACTTTGTGAACTTTTTGAATCAGATTTATTTCACAAACTGCTGTTAAAAGAGGAACAAGTGCAGATTTTTTAGAAAATGCAGTCCAGGTTTGGCGTTTGCATGAATAAAATCACCACAGTGTCTGTCTTTGGACTGGAATAAAGACACCAATAAGCCTGAGGAGGTCTGTCTGAGCAGAAAGTAGAACTTCTGTTCCCCTCCTGGACTCTGAAGCTACCTGAGGGGATGAGATAGATGGGTCGGCTGGTGGAGGAGAAGTTATAGTCGAAAACGTTGAGGTGGTAAATACAGGTGTACGTCCCTCTGTGGAGGCCTTCTGCAGCAGGAAACAGGAAAACGGCTGAATGTGTGATGGCTGGAAGGACGTAGTTGAGCGTTGAGCTGGAGGAGTTGAAGACGAGCTGGAAGGAACCTCCTGGATACTGAGGCCTGGTGGAGCAGATGATGCTGAAGTTGGAGCCCAAGAGGACCCGGACCGTCTGCTGCTGGACTTCATCATGGGACGCAGACACGGAGATGTTTGGTTGAACCAGCAGATCTGGAAACACAGAGGTTCCATAATCTACACTGAAAAAAATCTGCTGTTTTCAACTGTTGCATGTTGAAGAATTACTGATATTTCAATTACAGAAGATATGTCACTGAAAAAATAGATTTTTATAAACACTAATTCAGAAAAAATTTAGAAAAATTCTGTTCATTAAGATTTTTTAGGATGTAATAAAATGCTAAATTATTTCACAGTTTTTTTAAATTACAGAAAATAACTAGAAAAAAATGTCCACATGAAAAATCTGTATTTTTATGAACAGCTTTTGACCATAAACCTGAAAAAAACTGTATTTTACAGATGTTTGCCATCATTTGAAAGAAAAAATTTTGAACTGAAAATTTGTCATTTTTAAGTGTTATTTGTCAAATGTTCACAGTTTAGTTAAATGACAGATTTTGTCTTTAGAATCACAAAAAGTATTGAATTATATGTTAATTGAAGAAAAGAGGCCAAAACAATCAATAAAAACATCTAAATATTTACAAAGGTTTTGTTCTTTTGCAAATTTGGACTGTAAAATCACATTTTTTTTTAATTTCTACATTTTAAATTTAGATTTTTTTTAACTGTATTTTAATAACCAAACATAATGTTTTGTTACAGATATTTACTGTTAGTGGAAGAAAAACTCTGATAAAATGTTTTTACACTGTTATTTTACAGATTTTCAGAGTTTTGTTAAAGATAATTTCTAGTAAAACAGTAAAAAAATAACTCATGATGGTCATCTGAATAAATAATGTCTACATGGTGGATCTTTGTGGCTGCTGCAGCTGCACACTGAGGGAAAGAAGGAACCAAGAAGCAGAATTTGTGCTCCTTAGTTCATCTTTCAGAGAAAACACCTGAAGCTGTTGTTACCTGAACAGATCACCTCGTCACTCCAGGCATTTTCAGTCACATCGTTCAGAACCAGACAGTCCTGAAGGGAAACAGCCGACTGGAAGCAGGAGGACTTGATATACCACACAGGTCTCTTTGATCCAGTTTCCTCTATATTCCTAGTCACAATAGAACCACATCCGAGCTGAGAACACACTGCCGATGCTGATGTCCAGTTCTGGTTCCAGTAGTAGTCCTCGTCCAACACGGGCCTCCACTCTCCACGGACCTTCATCTGCAGCTCACCTGCACAGGTGCTGCTGTTTCCCACCAGCCTCACGTGGTCTGGAGCTGAGAGGAGACAGGAGCAGCTCTGAGAAGGTTCTACTGATGTGTTCTGAACTACGTTTTCTCTCAGTTTCCAGACTGTTCTTCTAAAAAGGAGAAGAACTAAAGACGCCTTGGTGAGAACATTGTTAGACTGAATGTTCTCCAAGCGTTGTGGAAACGTTTTACAGATTCTAGAATATGTTTCCTCAACAACGCTTTCAGAAAACGTTCCTGTATCCTGATATCAACAACACCTCAGACAATAGACAGTCTTTGCAGACAGAACGTTTCACCTTTGTGGAAACATCTTTTAAAGAACGTTCTGTCGTCTGAGGTGGTAACACCTTAAAAACATTTTCTGAATGTTTCATTAAAAACATCATTTGTTATCATCAGCGTTTTAAAGAAGAACGTTCTCTCAACATACAAGCTAAATCTTCCTCCTTTAATAAGATCACTTTACAGGAACGTTTTATGAACATCATCTGAGGTCTGCAGAACATCTGGAAAACGTTTTGAATATTGATTTGAGAACCTGATCTGAGTTTCTGACAACATCCTCTGAATGTTGCATTCAGACTTCTTGTTCTTTACAGGAATATTACTGTAAACTTTCTGAGAACATTCTCTGAACATTTGATGAGTTTTTTCTTCATGAAATCATGAACACTTGTGGGTAATGTTCTCCAACGCTGTGGGAACATTACCTGCTGTCTGGAGTGATTCCAGCTGCAGCTTTACCTGAGCAGGTGAGTGTGACGGCGGTTCCAGGTGAGCAGGTGTTTCTATCTGAGTGCTCACACTGCAGCAGAGCAGACTCATGGCCTCCACACCGGAACTCTGGGCTCCACTCTGGAGCTTCTCCATAGAGTTTCCCCTTAAACCCTGAAGGAGAACCACAGTCCAGCTCCCTGCACACCACCTCAGCATCCTGCAGGTCAAATCCATCTGAACACACTGAGGACCACACCTGGTTCCACTTCACCTGCAGTCTACCTGAACACAGGTGAGTCCCACCCACCAGCCTCACAGAGTCTGCAGGAGGAGATAGAAGATCAAAAGGTTCAACATTTGGAGAAATTACATCCAAACTACTGATTCTGCTCCACCAAGACACCTATGATAGCATCATGATGTTCCTCAGCAGCAGGTCCTGTAAGGCTTGTAAAGGTAGCGGGTAAATGAATGCAGCAAAGTCCAGAGAAATCCTGGAGGACAACCTGATGCAGTCTGAAGAGAACTGAGACTTGGAGAAGATCAGTTTTCCATCCAGACCATGAGTCGAAGCAAACAGTCAAAGATACCCAGAAATGGTTTAAAGACAACAAGGAGGAAGTTCTGGAGGCTGAATCAGAGTCCAGGCCTCAATAAAACTGAGGATTAGAGTTTGGACCTGAAAAGTTCTGTTCACTCAGGATCCCTGTGGAACCTGACATTTATGTCTAATGGAATCTACTGCTGCTGTGATTATTGGTGTTACCTGAGCAGGTGACTTCCAAGCTGTCAGAGATCTGTGAATGATTCACTGTCAGACATTGCTTCAGAGCAGAAAGAGGGCAGTAGGGACTGATCCACCAAGCATCTTCCTGGGAATATTCTGGTCTGTTTACTGCTGAGACTGCAGGACCACAGTCCAGCCGTCCACAGATCACAGCCGCCAAGTTCAGGTTCCAGTCAGGGTTTTGGATTTTCATCGCTCTCCAGACTCCGTCATGTTTCATCTCCAGTCTTCCAGCACAACGGCTAGCTCCTCCCTCCAACCGAACATCATCAGGGTCTGGACAGAAAGGGACTGATTACAGAAAGTGAATAAAAAAGAAGAAAAACTAAAATGAAGGCTGAAGCTTTACCTGAGCAGGTGAGTGTGACGGCGGTTCCAGGTGAGCAGGTGTCTCTATCTGAGCGCTCACACTGCAGCAGAGCAGACTCATGGCCTCCACACCGGAACTCTGGGATCCCTTTTCTAGCTTCTTCATAGAGTTTCCCCTTAAACCCTGAAGGAGAACCACAGCCCAGCTCCCTGCAGACCACCTCAGCATCCTGCAGGTCAAATCCATCTGAACACACTGAGGACCACACCTGGTTCCACTTCACCTCCAGACTACCTGAACACAGGTGAGTCCCAAACTGCAGCCTCACAGAGTCTGCAGGAGGAGACAAAAGATGAGAAGGTTCAATATTTGCAGAAATGACATCCAAACTACTGATTCGGCTCCATTACATCAGTGCTCAGTGCTGATTCACACAGTAAAAATAACAGCATTTTAACAGTTTTTATCTGTGATATCTTTATTAAAAATTTATATTATTTTTCCCTGTTTGTGAAAATTACAGATAAAATCTCATAAAGTCACAAAATAAAAGGATTCATTTACATGTTGACTGTTCAGGTGTTTAATGCAGGAAGAAGTGTTTTCCAGATGTGGAGAGTCGGAATGTTGGGATGTAAAAAATAAAAAGTTTTCCGGATACTTAAAGTCCTTCACTTAGGGCAGAACCTCCCCCAACCTGGAGGGAACAGTCCACCAGTTTCCAGCTGAGAACCATGATGGAAGACTTGGAGGAGCTGACTCACATCATCGTCGCTCACATTCAGCTGCAAACTGCTCCAGAGCTGCTGAATGTCTGATGAAGCCAACAGAACCACATCATCTACATAAAGCAGAGACGTGATCCTGAGGTCCCCAAACCGGACACCCTCCTCACCCCAGCTGGACCTTGCAATCCAGTTCATGAAGACCACAAACAGGATCAGAGACAAAGACAGCCCTGGTGGAGTCCAACATCCAGGTACCTGTCTGCTGTTATTCATTAGACCCGTATACCAACCAGGCCTGAAAGTCCTCCTCCTTCAGCCTGGTGTCCTCCTTCACCATTGGTGTCCACCAGCCGGTTGTATGGTTGGAACCACAACAGGCACCAGTGACCTTCTGGCCACAGCTCCTAACAGCTGTTTCTACAATGGAGGTTCTGAACATGGTCCACTCAGATTCCTCGTCCTAAACTTAACTCAGGATACAGGAGAAACTCTTCTGGAGGTGGGGGTTGAAAACCCCTTGGACCAGGACCTCCACCAGACATTCCCAGTTCACTGCAGGTATGGGTTTACCAGGTCTGTCTGGATGTCTTCTCCACCATCACTGACAGCTCTGCTTCTCTCTTCATCCAAGTGTCTGAGACATTCAGCTGCAGTTCTGAAGACATGACTCCAGAGTCCATCATCAACCTTTGGTCTGAGGTGTTCTGGTACCAGCTACACTGATGAGTCATCTTATGCTCAAACATGGTGTGTGTTATGGACAATCCATAACTAGCACAGAAGTCCAACAACAGAACCCCACTCAGGTCAAGATCAGGCCATTCCTCCCAATCACCTCCTCAAAGTGTCTCCATCATTACCGACATGAGAGGTTGAAGTCCTCCAGGAGAACTTTGGAGTCTCCAGGTGGAACCCCTTCCAGGAACCACCCAGAGACTCCAAGAAGGTCGAGTATTCTGAGCTGCTGTTCGGTGCATCAACACCAACGACAGTCAGTTTTCCCTCCACAACATCCAGCAGCAGCAGAGAGTCGACCCTCTGGTTCTCCAGGTAGAACTCCAACAAAGAGACTCTCAGTCGAGGACTTGTGAGTATCTCCACACCCACCCAGTGCCTCTCATCCTGGGCAACTCCATAAAAAGAGAGTCCCACCCCTCTCCAGAAGTCTGGTTCCAGAACTGTGTGGAGGTGAACCCAACTATATCTATCCGGTACCGTTCCACCTCCTACACCAGCTCAGGCTCCTTCTCCACCAGTGAGGTTCCACATCAGGTTCCACAACCCACAACCGGTCTACACGGATTTAAAAACACTGAAAACTGTTTTCCCTGTTATATTTCACTGGATACACATTTTACCAACACACTGTAAAGTTGACTCTTGACGGTGTAGTATCTGCTCTGATATGATTCCTGATAGGAATTGTTTACCACAAAAGGAAACTTAAAGACTAAGGTGCACATTACATTGGTATGTCTTGTTCTGCGCAATCAACTCAATGCTGTGTTGATTTTGGGGTGCAGAGCTGAGAGCTCCATTTGAGGGTGGTCTTGTTTTTGAGTAGGAATCTTGAAACACAACCCAGATGTTGTAATCCTATCCTTTACCAGAAAGTATAAAATTGACCTGACTTTTTTGTTCTGGGTGAGATTCCCAGTTGGCTCTAGAACTCTCCTCAGGCAAACCATGGGGCCTGATCGATGCTGTCCTTTTTTTTTCATAAAATTACATTATATTAAAGCGACCGTGTCACTGGATGTTTTATTCAATATCTGCACATCTAAGAGAAACCGCAACAATGGTTTTACCTGAGCAGGTGACCTCTATGACACCAGAGGAGGTTTCATGTTTTGTAAAACAGTAAATCCGATTTGCATATTTGCAGCCATATCCAAATCCCCAGGTGCCTTTTAAACCCGTCTCTCTTCTCCTGGTTGAAACTGGAGTTCCACAGTCCAGGTCTCCACACATCACTTCGGCAGACCACAGGTCCCAGTACAGATCGTCCACTGGTCTCCATTCATCCCAGTTTCTCACCTCCAGAGTGCCGTCACACCGGCCGGATCCTTCAACCAACCGTAACCAATCTGGACCTGGGTGGAAACAGCAGTGCAAGGTAAACAAACACAACCAGGACTTTAAGTTTAAACTGTGCTGCTGGAGATGTTTCCTCCTACCTGAGCAGGTGAGTGTGACGGAGGTTCCAGGTGAGCAGGTGTTTCTATCTGAGTGCTCACACTGCAGCAGAGCAGACTCATGGCCTCCACACCGGAACTCTGGGCTCCACTCTGGAGCTTCTCCATAGAGTTTGCCCTTAAACCCTGAAGGAGAACCACAGTCCAGCTCCCTGCAGACCACCTCAGCATCCTGCAGGTCAAATCCATCTGAACACACTGAGGACCACACCTGGTTCCACTTCACCTGCAGTCTACCTGAACACAGGTGAGTCTGGTTCTCCAGCCTGACTGAGTCTGCAGGAGGAGATAGAAGATCAGAAGATTTACTGTGAAGTTAATAAAAACTATTTTAAAAAAAACAGGTAAAAACCACAAAAACCTTTATTGAAAAGAATTAGGGAAAAATTATTTTAAAAAATTTCCAAAAATTAATTCTTTCAAAAGGTGTTCACGATAAAGTCTGAATATCATTATTTCACCAATATTTGTCATTATTTCAGATAAAAATGTTTGTATTTTAAGGATAGGAAATATTTTTTAACTGTTATGTCACAGATTTCCCATTTAGTTAAATTACAGATAATATCTAATAAAATAACAGAAAAAAGTATTAATTTACATGTTAACTGTAAAAAGAAAAAAAAACAAAAGAAAAAATAGAATACAGGGAAAACTGCAAAAAAATCCACATCAAAAATCTGTATTTTTATAAATGTTCATTTATTCCTTTCAAACACTTGATTGGAAAATTACTGTATTTGTCCTGCACGTAAATTAGCAACAAATATTATTATTTCATAGATACTTCTCATTAGTAGTAGCATGTAGTAGTATTATGTAGTAGTAGTAGTTAGTAGTAGCAGAAGTAATATTGTGTAGTAGTAGTAGTATTATGTAGCAGTATTAGTAGTACTAGAATTCTTTAGTAGTCGCAGTTGTAGTAGTATTATTTAGTAGTAATAGTAGTAGTATTATGTAGTAGTAGTAGTAGTAGTAGTAGTCTTATTATTATTATTATCATTTTTATTATTGTTAATATTATTATTATTAATATTATTATTATCAATATTGGTTCCTCCTCACCTGAGCAGGTGATCTCCACTCTGAAGGGGGGCGGTTCTGCAGTTCCTTCAGCTCTGGACTCATCTCTGGTGACCAAGTCTTGTGGAGGTTCCTGGTCCACAGTTCTCCTGAGTGAAACCACAGAACCACAGCTGATCCTCCTGCAGACCTGATCTGCTGCCGTCAGGTTCCAGTCCAGGTTCTGGTCCCTCACTGGTTCCCAGTCCGACTGACGCTGCTGCTCCAGTCTGCCAGAACAGGGACTCGGACCTCCGACCAGCCGGACCTCAGCAGGACTCACTGATAGGACAGGAAGTGGAGGTTTTCAAAATAAGACTCTCAGGAATTTAATAAAACAATGAAAATCAGTAAAATAGCAGCGATCAGCCCTAAAATACAAACTTTTATTCAAATAATGACAAAGATCAGGACAATAATTAGATTTATTGCTAATTTAAATACTGGGTTAGAAGCATAAAATAACTGATTTAAGATGGAAGTTAAACACAGATGACTTTTAATTTAAGGAAATGTGACATAAAATAGAATAAATGAGGAATAAATGAAAAGTGAAGTGAGGAGGTTTAATGTTGGAGGACCGATTGTGTCCAGCAGGAGGCGCTGAAGGAGGAGGAGAAGGAGGATAACTGTTTCCTGATCTTTTTATTGCAAATAAACTAAATCTTCTGACAATTAAAGAATGAAAAACAGAAAAAAATGAGCGCAAATAATATTAGAAAGAAAGAAGAAAAGATGATTAAGAATAAAATAAAAATCTGAAATTAATACAGGTTCCAGTGTGTTTTCAATTCTGAAATTAAGACATTTCCGGCAGAAAACAAACTGGCGCAGAACAATTCACCAAAATGTAGAAAACTTAGCGTTTAAAAGCTCAAAATTCACAGTTTCCTTTCAATCCTGCAGCCATGAACATGACAGAAGTTAAGAAGAGCAAAGTGAGTCTCAGAGTTTGATTTTCATGATCAGTTTGCCTGGATAACGTGAAATATTCCATATTTTAGGGACAAACGGAGGAAATCCATCAACTATCTTTGGATTGACAGCAAAATTATTTGTGTTTTATCAGGAAGAAAAATAGAAAAACTGTTTAAAAATATTTGAAAATGATATGGAAAGGACAGAAAAAGTAAAAATTCAAAGATTTTAGGGACAAACGCAGCGACTGAACAGATTCCCTTTGAATTCAAGGTGCCTGTAAAATTCACAAGCCTGTAAAAATATGCACATTTATATATGGAAAAGTAATGATAGATTTCTTTTAATAAAAGTTATTTTACAACAGAATAAATATTTGAAAGTAACACAGAATGCCTGATTCCAGAGTATTTGGAATTTCTCTCTGTGTGTTTTTAATAAATAATAGTAAATAAAGTAAATAAATAGATACTTTCACAGCAAATTTTAGCAGAAAATTGTTTGATGCTTAAAGTCCGACAAAACCTAACGTATTCAATTTATTATTTGATGCTTGAATTCCTACAAATCCTGCAGCCGTGTGTAGTTTTTTAAATAAATAAAGACATTTTAACAGTAAATTTGCACAGAAAATGAACAAATTAGTACAGAAAAATGACCCAGAATACATTAAATTACGTGTCTGACGCTCAGATTTCCTCCCAAAGCTGCAGCCTTGAACACACCAGTGAGGTTTTCTTTCTGTATTCTGTGTTCCTTTCAGTATTTGTGGTGGATGCATCAGTTCAGAGCTTGGAGAATCAAAGTGTAAACGTGTCCGTCAGTAAATAAGGTCCTACCTGAGCTGCACAAACCCAGAAACAGCGTCAGAGCTCTGAGGTCCATGTCGGCGGCTGCATACTGAACTTATTTCCTCCTTTAATGTCTTTATCAGACCAGAGTGGGTTCAGCCTCCTGCTGCTGCTTTAAAGAAACATTTTACAGCAAAGATCCTGCAGAAACCACAAACAAGCAAACACTGAAGGTCTTCATTTCATACAAACTGGAAAAACCAAAAATAAAAATAAAAGCAAGAAAAAGAGTGAAATCTGACAGAAAATGAGACTGAAAAATACTTTAAAAAGTCTAAAAAATAAAAAAATGTAAATATCTGTAAAATAATTATTTACAAACTGATTATTATTTGTATAAAAATAGAATAAAATCTGAAAATAATATAGATTTTGCCAAGTGCTGACAAATATTTGTAAAATATTTATTTTATGTGTTTATTTATTTTTATTTTTATTTAGCTCTAAAGTGGGCTGCACGGTGGTGTAGTGGTTAGCACTTTCGCCTTGCAGCAAGAAGGTTCCTGGTTTGTGTCCCGGCTTTCCTGGGATCTTTCTGCATGGAGTTTGCATGTTCTCCCTGTGCATGCATGGGTTTTCTCCGGGTACTCCGGCTTTCTCCCACAGTCCAAAAATATGCTGAGGTTAATTGGTTACTCTAAATTGTCTGTAGGTGTGAATGTGACTGTGATTGTGTGTCTGTATATGTAGCCCTGTGACAGACTGGTGACCTGTCCAGGGTGTCCCCTGCCTTCGCCCGAGTCAGCTGGGATAGGCTCCAGCACCCCGTGACCCTAGTGAGGATAAAGCGGTGTACAGAGGACAGATGGATAGCTATAACGAATTGTAATTTATTTATTTTAACTATATGTCTATACTTACTGTCTATAAACTGAGATCATGTAGATTCAGATTTTTAGTAATATTTTTGTAGTTGCGTAGAACATTCTTCATTATTACTGTTTTTAATGTTTTATTTTACAGTCAACATGTACAAAATTTTCTGTGATTTTTCTAATTATGTGCAATTTAAAAATCCATTTTTAAATCAATAATATTTTTCCTCCCTCAAATACTGACAAATATCCTTAGAATATTTATTGAATTTCTTTTTAATTTTAAATGAATTTATCTGTAAATATTTTTTATTTATTCTTATTTAATATTACTTGTTTATTTATAAAAAATATTATTTATTTATTTTTGATTATTTATATAAAGTCATTGTTTACCATTATATATTTAAAAATCAAAAAATATATTTTTCTTTCTCAAATATCTGTGAAATATGTTTTTCTGATTTGATTCCGGTAAAATTACTATTAAAGACATAAAAATAATTACAAAATAAATACAAATATTTTTATTCAATATTTAATTTAATAAAACATAGAATCCTGTAAAATAATGCTTTAAATAATGACTTACCATATAGCTAAAATACATAAATGATAGTTAATACATTTATATACTGTGAAAAAAAATGAAAAAAATAATAATATATAAGACAACAGTACAAAAAATAAATAAAGCTCTTGATGTGGACATTATTTGCAGCCTTTTTCTGTTACAGTTAACTTGTAAACTAATATTTTTATTCTATTATTTTCCAGCACATTATCTGTAATTTTACAAAATCAGTGTTTAACCTTCAAAAATCATTTATAGTGAACCAAATATATCAAATGATTGCTAGTATCTGTAGAATGATGACATTTGCTGATTTAAATCCACTAAAATAGTGTGATTTCATGGTGAAATGTTGCATTCTCTGCTGTCATTTTAATATTTTTTATCTCTAAATGATCAAAACAGGGAACATCTGTAAAATAACAGTAAACCTTGCAAAAAAAAGCTTCTGTGGGCAGATTTCTGCTGCTGCAGCAGAGGTAAGAGGTGAGAAGAGGAAACCACCTTATCGTGTAGAATTTCCTGAAAACACAGATCAGAAATTGTGATTAAAACAGGACAGTCAGCTAAAACATCAAACATTTGATCCAGACACCTAAGCATGGCTGCACAGCTGGTAACTATTAGAATAATAAATTGGAGCATTTTTAAATAAGAAATGTCTAAATTATGTGACTGCAGCTTCTGAAATGTGAATATTTTCTGCTTTCTTTCCTCCTCTGTGACACTAAACTCAACATCTTTGGACAAAGCACACTTTTGTCTTCCTGGACTTCAGGAAATTCAGATTTTTTGTCATTTTCACATATTTTATAAACCAAACAGCTGACTGCAGCTTATTGCTGAGCAGAACAGGCCGGGTGGTGTTGAACTCACTGGAGAAGTCAAAGAACATGACTCTCACAGTGCTGAAAGCCTCCTCCAGGTGGGAATAAGCTCTGTGCAACAGGAAGATGATGGCATCTTCCACTCCAATAAGGGGTTTGTACATGAACTGCAGGAGGTCCAGCAATAAGCCGACGACGGTACGGAGGTTCCTCAGGATGAGTCTCTCCAGTGACTTCATAATGTGAAGTCAGGCCTCAGGTCTGTAATCACTGTGTGTGTTGGGGTTCTTCTTCTTGTGCACAGGAACCAGGCATGAGGTTTTCCACCGCTCAGGAACAACCATCTGGCTCAGGCTCAAGTTGAAGATGTGATGGAAAAGCCACACAGCTGAGGAGCACATCCCTTCAGCACTATGGGGCTGAGGCCTTCAGGACAGCAGCCTTTCCTAGACGAACACCTGAACTCTTTTCTCACATCCTCAGAGGTGATGGTGATGGGAGAGGATGGCAAGTGTTGCCAACTTAGCGAGTTTCTCACTAAATCTAGCGACTTTTCAAAGCTCCTAGCGAATTTTTTTGGTCAAAAGCGACTAGCGACAAATCTAGCTACTTTTTCTGCCGTTTTGGAGACTCTGATAGGAAAACTCGGCTCATTCTGCAGTTACTGTTTTCAACAAGCAGCAGGTGCTGCTGTGAGCTTCTCCTCCTCCCAGAGAACAGGCTGTCAGTCCAGTAACCCTGCAGCAGACCCAGTAAGGGGAGGGGGAGACCCACATCACTCCACGGCCAGACGACAGATGAATCGTGCATGCGCAAAGTCACTACAGATCCCATCCAGACTTACGGAGCCATACAAACGAAAATGTTTCTTCACTGTCATGCTAAAATAAACCACAGCATTTAGCCTCGAGTACAAAAACATATTTTGGGTGTTTTATATTCCCTTTTTGGTCTCTTCCACAACGTTATTCCTCTCTCCTACAATGTTGATTACAATTACATGCAAACTGGGAAATATGCAAATTAGGCGATGACGTCATTTAGCGACTTCTAGCGACTTTTAGGACAGCCAACAGCGACTTTCCTTGCTGAGGAGTTGGCAACAGTGGAGGATGGAGAGAGCCTCGGTGGTTTCAGGAGGGCAGGAGAGCTGAGGTGTGGAGGTAGATGAAGGTGTAGGGGAGCAGGGGAAGGGGTGGGGGTAGGTTGGTGGATCGAGGGGTGGTAATAATAGGGGTATGAAGTGAGTGACGGGGGGAGAGGAGTTATGAGAGGAGCTGGGGGAACAGTGGGCAGAGTCCATGTTGTCAAACCTGTTGAAAAACACGTTTAGCTCATTGACCTCATGTTGGTCTCCTTCAAGAGCCTGACCTGATCTTCCACCTGCCACAGCCTGGACCTCTTTAGCCTGGTCTGGACGTATTACCTGCTACAGACTGGACCTCTGCTAGCTTTAGCCTGAACCTCTGCTAGCTTTAGCCTGGACCTCTGCTAGCTTTAGCCTGGACCTCTGCTTGCTTTAGCCTGGACCTCTGCTAGCTTTAGCCTGGACCTCTGCTTGCTTTAGCCTGGACCTCTGCTAGCTTTAGCCTGGACCTCTGCTAGCTTTAGCCTGGACCTCTGCTAGTTTTAGCCTGGACCTCTGCTAGCTTTAGCCTGGACCTCTGCTAGCTTTAGCCTGGACCTCTGCTAGCTTTAGTCTCGACCTCTGCTAGCTTTAGCCTGGACCTCTGCTAGCTTTAGTCTGGACCTCTGCTAGCTTTAGTCTCGACCTCTGCTAGCTTTAGCCTGGACCTCTGCTAGCTTTAGTCTCGACCTCTGCTAGCTTAACTCAAACCCAGATGTTGTTGCTGTGTCAGACTCATGACTGCAGCACCACCAGGTCATTATTGTAAATGAGAACCAGTTCTCAACAAAGTTACCATGTAAAATAAAGGTTACATATAGAAATAAACATTCTGGACGTCTGCTAAAGATGGTGCTTCTTCTCATTATCTTAGACGCAAAACAACCAAAATGAGACAAAACAAGACATAAAACCACAGAAAACAACAAAAACAAGATACAAAACAGCAGAAATGAGAAACAAACAACAGACAACAGAAATGCAACACAAAATGACACAAAACAACAAAAACGAGACACAAAATGACAGAAAGAAGATGAAAAATGTTAAAGATGAGAGAAAAACAAACCCAAACTGTCTGCTTCAGCTTGTAGAGTCTTTAAAAGCAGAAATAGTTGAATATCTTTAGACAACATTTGATGTTCCAATGTTGGTAAAATTTGATAGATTGTTGATTCCAGGTTTTTAGATTCTAGAAACGCAAATAATCAATAATATTGAACTTTATGGTTTTGTTTTCTGTCTTTCAGCTCCTTTAACTCCTGGATGAATAAAACCTGCAGCTGGCTGAAGATGCAAACAGGAAAAAACTCGTTACCGGATTTCTGTGGAGATGTTGATCTGAGTTTTGAGCAACGTCACTAACTGCTGGTGGGTTTATTAAACTGTACGTCTGCCTGCTAAGAGAACATGGAAACTGATGTGTAATGGAAAAATTATTATCTACAAGCATTAATGATTACTAATTATCTGAAAGCATTATTGATTACGTGCAACATTACAGTATGTGCTACTTAGTACACGTCATCATAACCTTTTGATATTTCTCATCTTTGACGCGTGTAGCCTCTGATGACCTCGTTAAGCTGCTCTATGTCTCTAATGACCTTTCAAAAAAACCCATTAGGTAGAAAATGCACGAAAGGAAAGTACCGTTTACGCAAGATACATGTTGCCTTTGACTGAACCTGTCTTATCGTATGTTTAAACGGACTGCTGTCTGAGGTGTTAAAACCAAGGTGTAGCATTTCTAAAAAATACATATCAGCATTTTGAAGAAGCCTTTTGCTTTAACTGTTGGGTTTTTCCCTCATGTGCAGCTGCATGGATGCACACCAGGAAGACCTGCTGAAGAATGAGGATATAAAAAGTTCATTTGCAAAGACATAACTGTTTTGATAAATTTTCAGAAAACTCTTTTTTTTATTGTTTACTTGAGATAATATCAGTCAAACTGAAGTTGAGCTAATTTGACTCAGTAGAAAAATACATGACAAAATATATTACTATTGTTATTATTGTATTATTATATTACTATTATTATTATCTCAAGTAAACAATAAAAATAAGTTTTCTGACAACAGAGTTACCTGTTTTTGCAAATGAACTCTTCATACAATTAGCTGCCTCTCTCAGTCTCTTCATACTCTCCCATAGACTGCTCTGCTCTGTGTCATTTTGTACCTTTGAAGCTTCAAAGAAAACACAAAGACAACTTGTGATTCTCAATAGACTTATTTCTTCAACCTGAACAACTGATAAAGACTTTTCCACTCTAGATGCTGTTAGATAAATGTGGAGGTTTGATCCTGCTTGAACTGGAATCTGTTGGTAAAGGTGACAGACTGATTTCTTTGCTCCTCTGTGACACCAAACTCAACATCTTTGGACAAAACACACTTTCGTCATCTTGGACTTCAGGAAATTCACATTTTTCCACTTCACAGAAGACAAGAGGAAGAGGATGCTAGTGTATTTGTTAAGGCTTGACTGTTCACAGCTCCACCATTTGACCACAATCTGCTTCATGATGTTCTGGATGTCCAACAGTTAGATCCTGTCCCCCCAAAAATGTCCACCAACTTCACCAAGTCTTTCAGGAAGCGCCTGACAACATCATACGAGCAGCTAGAACAATGATCAGAGTGTGACCTGACACTCCTTTGAGCAGTAACAAAAAAAGTCTTAAAACACAGTTTATTGAAATAAAATGATGAAAAGGTAGAGGAGAATGACATATTGGTCAGAGCTTGAATTTCCACAACTCCATTTGTCAACAATCTGCCACATGATGCTCTGCTTCAACCAACTTCACCGAGCCCTTCAGGAACATTGGACAACCTCTTTAACTCTCACTGGACACGCTATATGCGTCACGTTCTCAGAAGGTGGACCCGAACAGAAAGCCACACTACCAAGGCCGGTGGAACTGAGGAGTTTTATTGTAAGGGGGTGAATAATGGCACGGTGGGGGGGAAATCCAGGGTGCAGGAGCAGCTGGTGTAGTGGGGGGTTTTGGCCAGGAATGGGGGGGTCCAGGAGGAGGAAACCGGTGATGAATTGCTGGGGAAAACGGACGAGGGTTCTGGGTGGCTGGATCCCGGACAGCTGGGTCTGAGTGGAGGCAGGAGAAAACAATGTAAGAAAATGGCAAACTCAACAGATTAAACAGGAGGCTAGACAGCGAACTGACTGTGAGGTCTTTGTTCAACAATCTGGCAGGGAGTGGAAGGATGAGCCGGTTCTTATTGCTGAAGTGTGTAATCAGGTCGATGATCGTCAGCTGTCCGGGAGCCGTAGGGGTGGTTGATTGCCTGAGTGGAGTCAGCTGGGAAGCTGAACTCCACTCAGGCACCGAGCTGTAGAGGGAGAGACAGGGCAGAGGAGCGGATGGGAGAGGAAACAGATGGGGAAAAAGGGGTATTTGGGATGTCAGGTGGGAAGGACAGGGGTGAGGAGGGAGCCCTGACAATATGTCCAGTATAGCGCATACATGATTGTTTCATGATGTCTATTATGCTGGAACAACAAATATTCATTCCTCTGTGCGAAAAAGAATGAATGGGGAATGTATTTGTTCAACTTCAGCACAGAACATCTACTAAGTTGTATATGTGAGAGTTAAAACACCTCTTTAGGTTTAATTCAAATTTAGTGAGCATACAGTACACTAAAACAGAAGCTGTGCAGAGAACATTGGTCTGTCTCACACAATTATGTTTCTTTGAAAGCTGCATTGTGCTTGAATAATTTCTAAACGTGTGTGTTGGAACGTGACCGTATCCTGAGGCCAGGCATGAGTCAAGGCTGGCAGGTCAACCAGGTGCAGGGCTGGAAATTAAAAATAGAGGGAGGCTATGAATGCCTTTTAGAAGGAAAAATGCCCAGAAATGAGTTTAACCCTCGTGTTGTCCTGCGGCTCAGAATTGACCCGTTTTAAAGTTTGAAAATGTGGGGAAAAAAAATTTTCTTCACAGTGAAACTTCTGATGTCCACATTTTCAACATTTTAGGGAAATCTTTGAACATCATTTGGTGGGAAAAAATAAATGTTAAAAAGGTTTCTTAAGAACATTCACATAAAAATCAACCAAAATCCAGAAAATTTCGCTGGATTTTGGTTGATTTTTATGTGAATGTTCTTAAAGAAAATATCAGAAGTTTTACTGATATATATGGAATCACTTCAGATATTTTTAGGATTTTTTGGAAGATTTATAATCATTTTTTAAAAATATTTAAAATAATTTTCTTGTCAAATTTGGGGATTTTTTTTTTAAAATAAAACTTTTATGGGAAACTTTTGAGGAATTATTGAAATTTTCTTCCTGAAGGTTTTGCAAATTTTCAGAAATTTGGGGAATTTTGTTGCTGGATTTTTGGGATTTTTTTTTCAGACAAGGAAACAATATTTTTTGGTGCTGGTAAATGAAGACAACAGGAGGGTTAAATTGATCTTAGCTTGGCTAGAAATCCTCGCTTTATTTTTCTGTGTGCTTTTGCTTCTTGCGGCTGCTGGTATGTTATGAAATAGCACAATTATGCTCAGAATCGTTATTTTTCCAGAGAACGTTCAACATGCCAATATACCTTAACCCTCCTGTTGTCTTCATTTACGAGCACAAAATAATATTGTTTCCTTGTCTGGATAGAGAAATATAGTAGCTTGTTTATGGTATTCCCAAAATGTTTAGAAAATGCTGATTAAACGGTCAGTACTGTCGCCTACAGCTAGAAGATCCCTGGTTTGCATCCCGGCCATCCTGGGATCTTTCTGCATGGAGTTTCCACGTTCTTCCTGTACATGTGTGGGTTTTCTGCAGGTTCTCCGGCTTCCTCCCACAGTCTGTATGTGTAGCGCTGCGATAGACTGGTGTTGTTTCAGGAAACATCCGTGTTTAGGTGCTTTCAGTTTCCAGTCTAAGTACTCGATTAGCTGTAGATTCCATTAGAACCAGACTTAAGAAGACCTGCAAGAGTAAATTAAATAAATTAAATGAATAAACTCAGTTACTACAGTGGTAGTTGTGGTTAACGCAGCGTTTGACCTCATGGGTGTGTAAAATCAGTGTAATGAATTGAATGACCACAGGGGCAATGAAAACTAAGTTGATAAACTGGAGCAGGGGTGTCAAACACACGGCCCACCAGAGGGTCCAATCCAGCCCAAAGAACGGCTCTGTAAAGAATAAAAATTACAGAGACAACATTAAGTGCCATTTTCCACTAAAAGTAACTGCTATTTTAATTTGTCCACTGTACTGCTGGAACGTTTATGTAATTTCTATGTATACATTTTATGTTTACAAGGCAGGGAGATAATTTAACGTTCTTCCTGTACAGGTGGTCACTACACAGATGTGGAAATCAATGTACATTTAAAATATTTTCTCGCTCTTTTAATCATAGAGTAAAATACCACAACCACAGGGGGATTTTAAAAAAGATTGTATTCAACATTACAAAAGTAACTGAATGCAAAAAATTCAATGTAAAAATTGACTGAATGTTTGGTGTCTTTGTAGTTACACTGTGATCTGGAGGCTGTTATGTGTGAATGATAAATATTGGTGAAATTAAATTTATTTTTCTGAAGAAATTTCAGGCTGTCTATTAAATGTGAACATTTTCAGAATGTACTTTTTCCACTAAAAGAAAGGGAACATTTTGAAGTTGTGGTTATTTCTAGGTTATTATGCTGTGATTTTACTGGTCAC
Source organism: Acanthochromis polyacanthus (assembly GCF_021347895.1). Taxonomy (NCBI): domain Eukaryota; kingdom Metazoa; phylum Chordata; class Actinopteri; family Pomacentridae; genus Acanthochromis; species Acanthochromis polyacanthus. Next base: position 7,211,046 of record NC_067118.1, read on the forward strand.
TGTGGATCTAATTGGGCTGACTGTGGCCCCTGAACTAAAATGAATTTGACACCCCTGAACTAGAGGATGTTTTGAAGTGACGGTTGTCCTGCTGTGGGGTGAATTTGGTGAAGATCAGACATCTTTAAACAGTCCAAACATCCATTTTAAAATGAAAAACCTGCCATTTGTTTTCCTTCTTTGTCACTTTATTTGTCAGAGTAGTGCAACAACGCTGCATTTCACAGAAAAACATGACAGAAAAAACACTTCACCCCTCTCAGACTTGGCTTTAACCTCATGTGATCGGGCGACACAACCACCGACTCGGTCTTCATGGATTCTGAAAACAGCTCTTGAAAGAGGCAGCTGCTGTTAATAAGGCACATTAAGGTCTCAGCACACCAGCTGCTGGACACTCGATGAAGAAGTCTCCACCTGATTCAGACTTCCCAACATGAGAAGCAAATTTGATTAAAAACAACCATATTTTTAAATATCACCGGATTAGGACACACATTATAAAATCATCTTTGTGGGGACTTTACGGCATAAAACCTGACATCAGTCTGAACTTCTGTAAACGCCTGAAACGGTCGCTTAGTTGGTAGAGGAAAATAGAAAATTAATCACGTTTTAGAATGAACCTTAAGGCTTCAGGAAACTTTTAGACACAACAAATTAATCGATTAGGTGATAAAGTAACCTGCAGATTTACTGATTAGAAGAATAATAATACTTGGCTGCAGCTCTACAGACATCAGTGACCCACCTCTATTAAACTGGAGTTGATAACACAAAGACGTCAGCAGCAGAAACAGCAATCAGAGGAAGCATATTTTACATCTATTATTCCTGTTTTCACACGAAGTAACACTAGTGGGAATGGTGCTACATTCTTCCACAGTTGTCACTCGGCTAACTGAGCTAGTTCTTCTTCTCTACACATGATAAATGTTCGACACACGGCGGTTTCCTAACATGTAAAACTAAATAGAACACATTTCCAATGTGGCAAGTTGGCGAAGAAAGATGGCTCAAGTGTCAAAAATATCCCATTAAAGCTGAAACACTCTCTCCATACATCATACTTTGACACCGGCAGGTAGCGGCTACATTTTGAACCTTCCCGAAGGCGAAACATCATCATTTTGTGTCACAGTTAATGTAGAGCTGACAGGAGGCCCTGGCCCGGCCTCAGGAAAGAAATACTGAGGATTTCCTCTTTTTCTGTGGCAGTGTTCCCGGCTTTTAAACACTCTGAAGACACTGCTCTGATATCACTGCTGTGTAGGAAGACGTGGTCCTGTGGTATCAGTGCAGAGTGATTTCTTGCTCCTCGTCGTCGTCAGCGGCCGAGTCGTCGCCTTTATCTCCGTTCTGACGCAGCAGAGGCAGCTCCAGCTCAGGGCTCTTTGTGTTGAGGTGCCTTAAAGACGGGCCTTTATCTGGTGGAGAACATCACAAACATTAGCGTCCCTTCTGAAAGTCTTCCCTTTGATGTTGCTGGTTTTACAAAGTGACATTAGCGGCTCTACTTAACATGTCAAACGTGGACAAAACCGGGCTGCAGGACGACTATCAGCTGCAGTTTGTAAACTTGTTCTAGACCATGACAAGTTGTCTTGATCATAAAGTAAAATACTAGATTGCTCATTGTTCTTTTGTCATTTTGTGTCTCATTTTTGTAATATTTTGTCTCATTTTGTTTCTCAGTTTTGTTGTTTGGGGTCTCATTTTTGTGATATTTTGTTTTGTTGGCTTTTGTCTTTTTTATGTCTGACTTTTGTCGTTTGTCTCTTTTTTGTCATTTTGTTTCTCAGTTTTGTCATTTGGTGTGTCATTTATGTCATGCTTGTGTTTTTTGTCTTATTTTTTGTCATCTTGTGTTTTGCTTTATTCATTGTTTTGTGTAACATTTTGTCGTTTTGTGTGTTTTTATCTCACTTGTGTCATTTGTCCATTTTGTTGTCACTTTATAACGGTTTCATCTAATTTTTTGTCACTTTTTTGTTTCTAGTTTATATATAAAGAGTTCATTTGCAAAAACAGGTAAGTCCGTTTTCAGAAAACTCATTTTTTTATTGTTTGAGATAATAATAATAACACTAATAATTTTATTTTTGTCTCTATTTTGTCATGTATTTTTCTACTGAGTCAAATCCACTCAACTTCAGTTTGATATTATCTCAAGTAAACAATAAAGAAAGTTTTCTGAAAATTCAGCAAAATGGAGTTATCTGTTTTTGCAAATGAACTCTTCATATATATATACACAATGCCTTGAACTTTTCAACCTTTCGCCACATTTCAGACTTCAAACATAAAGATATAAAATTTTAATTTTTTGTCAAGAATCAACAACAAGTGGGACCCAATCGTGAAGAAAATTTATTGGATATTTTAAACTTTTTTAACAAATAAAAACCTGAAAAGTGGGGCGTGCAATATTATTCGGCCCCCTTGCATTAATACTTTGTAGCGCCACCTTTTGCTGCAATTACAGCTGCAAGTCGCTTGGGGTATGTCTCTATCAGTTTTGCACATCGAGAGACTGAAATTCTTGCCAATTCTTCCTTGCAAAACAGCTCGAGCTCAGTGAGGTTGGATGGAGAGCGTTTGTGAACAGCAGTCTTCAGCTCTGCCCACAGATTCTGGATTGGATTCAGGTCTGGACTTTGACTTGGCCATTCTAACACCTGGATACGTTTATTTGTGAACCATTCCATTGTAGATTTGGCTTTATGTTTTGGATCATTGTCCTGTTGGAAGATAAATCTCCGTCCCAGTCTCAGGTCTTTTGCAGACTCCAACAGGTTTTCTTCCAGAATGGTCCTGTGTTTGGCTCCATTCATCTTCCCATCAATTTTAACCATCTTCCCTGTCCCTGCTGAAGAAAAGCAGGCCCAAACCATGAGGCTGCCACCACCATGTTTGACAGTGGGGATGGTGTGTTCAGGGTGATGAGCTGTGTTGCTTTTACACCAAACATATCGTTTTGCATTGTGGCCAAAAAGTTGGATTTTGGTTTCATCTGACCAGAGCACCTTCTTCCACATGTTTGGTGTGTCTCCCAGGTGGCTTGTGGCAAACTTCAAACCAGACTTTTTATGGATATCTTTGAGAAATGGCTTTCTTCTTGCCACTCTTCCATAAAGGCCAGATTTGTGCAGTGTACGAGTGATTGTTGTCCTATGGACAGACTCTCCCACCTCAGCTGTAGATCTCTGCAGTTCATCCAGAGTGATCATGGGCCTCTTGGCTGCATCTCTGATCAGTCTTCTCCTTGTTGGAGGTGAAAGTTTAGAGGGACGGCCGGGTCTTGGTAGATTTGCAGTGGTCTGATACTCCTTCCATTTCAATATGATTGCTTGCACAGTGCTCCTTGAGATGTTTAAAGCTTGGGAAATCTTTTTGTATCCAAATCCGGCTTTAAACTTCTCCACAGCAGTATCTTGGACCTGCCTGGTGTGTTCCTTGGTCTTCATGATGCTCTCTGCACTTTAAACAGAACCCTGAGACGATCACAGAGCAGGTGCATTTATACGGAGACTTGATTACACACAGCTGGATTCTATTTATCATCATCAGTCATTTAGGACAACATTGGATCATTCAGAGATCCTCACTGAACTTCTGGAGTGAGTTTGCTGCACTGAAAGTAAAGGGGCCGAATAATATTGCACACCCCACTTTTCAGTTTTTTATTTGTTAAAAAAGTATAAAATATCCAATAAATTTCGTTCCACTTCACGATTGTGTCCCAATTGTTGTTGATTCTTGACAAAAATTAAAATTTTATATCTTTATGTTTGAAGCCTGAAATGTGGCGAAAGGTTGAAAAGTTCAAGGGGGCCGAATACTTTCACAAGGCACTGTGTGTATATATATATATATATACACACGTGGACAAAATTGTTGGTACCCCTCAGTTAAAGAAGGAAAAACCCACAATTCTCACTGAAATCACTTGAAACTCACAAAAGTAACAATAAATAAAAATTTATTGAAAATTAAATAATCAAAATCAGCCATTACTTTTGAATTGTTGATTAACATAATTATTTAAAAAAACAAACTAATGAAACAGGCCTGGACAAAAATGATGGTACCCATAACTTAATATTTTGTTGCACAACCTTTTGAGGCAATCACTGCAATTAAACGATTTCTGTATTTGTCAATGAGCGTTCTGCAGCTGTCAACAGGTATTTTGGCCCACTCCTCATGAGCAAACAGCTCCAGTTGTCTCAGGTTTGATGGGTGTCTTCTCCAAATGGCATGTTTCAGCTCCTTCCACATATGTTCAATGGGATTCAGATCTGGGCTCATAGAAGGCCACTTTAGAATAGTCCAACGCTTTTCTCTCAGCCATTCTTGGGTGTTTTTGGCTGTGTGTTTTGGATCGTTGTCCTGTTGGAAGACCCATGACCTGCGACTGAGACCAAGCTTTCTGACACTCGGCAGCACATTTCTCTCCAGAATGCCTTGATAGTCTTCAGATTTCATCGTACCTTGCACACTTTCAAGACACCCTGTGCCAGATGCAGCAAAGCAGCCCCAAAACATTACTGAGCCTCCTCCATGTTTCACCGTAGGGACAGTGTTCTTTTCTTCGTATGCTTGGTTTTTGAGTCTATGAACATAGAGTTGATGTGCCTTACCAAAAAGCTCCAGTTTGGTCTCATCTGTCCAAAGGACATTCTCCCAGAAGCTTTGTGGCTTGTCAACATGCATTTTTGCAAATTCCAGTCTGGCTTTTTTATGAGTTTTTTTCAGCAGTGGTGTCCTCCTTGGTCGTCTCCCATGAAGTCCACTTTGGCTCAAACGACGACGAATGGTGCGATCTGACACTGATGTACCTTGGCCTTGGAGTTCACCTTTAATTTCTTTGGAGGTTGCTCTGGGCTCTTTGGATACAATTCCAACGATCCGTCTCTTCAATTTGTCATCAATTTTCCTCTTGCGGCCACGTCCAGGGAGGTTGGCTACTGTCCCGTGGGTCTTGAACTTCTGAATAATATGAGCCACTGTTGTCACAGGAACTTCAAGCTGTTTAGAGATGGTCTTATAGCCTTTACCTTTAAGATGTTTGTCTATAATTTTTTTCCGGATGTCCTGGGACAATTCTCTCCTTCGCTTTCTGTTGTCCATGTTCAGTGTGGTACACACCTTTTCACCAAACAGCAGGGTGACTACTTGTCTCCCTTTAAATAGGCAGACTGACTGATTATGAGTTTGGAAACACCTGTGATGTCAATTAAATGACACACCTGAGTTAATCATGTCACTCTGGTCAAATAGTTTTCAATCTTTTATAGAGGTACCATCATTTTTGTCCAGGCCTGTTTCATTAGTTTGTTTTTTTAAATAATTATGTTAATCAACAATTCAAAAGTGATGGCTGATTTTGATTATTTAATTTTCAATAAATTTTTATTTATTGTTACTTTTGTGAGTTTCAAGTGATTTCAGTGAGAATTGTGTGTTTTTCCTTCTTTAACTGAGGGGTACCAACAATTTTGTCCACGTGTGTATATATATATATATATATATTTAGAATGTCTTTAAAATATTATTTGTTGAACTTTATTACGTACAAACATCTGACCGTCTATCAACTGATTCCAGCTACATTAACACTTACTTTTGGAATAATATGTCTTGAGTCCCACATGCAGTGAAATGCCGGACAGACACACGGCAAATCCCAGCCAGTTAACTATGTTCATTTTGTCTCCCATCAGACGCGCAGCCAGAAGCAGAGTGCAAACCTCCTGCAGGAAAACAACGAAGGAAAGTGGTCATTAGATGGTTCTGGAGAAGCACAATAAAAAACTGCAGACAATGGAGCAGAACGGATGACCTTTTAGAGTTTGTCCAATTAGACAGCAGTTAAACCAGAATTTTCTACATTTTAAGAGATCAAATTCTGTAGATTTAATATTCATCAAGTACATTTTTACAGATATTGTCACTTTCTATGAACACAAAAAGCACTCAGAGAGCACAATATGGCATTATCAGAAATGCAGCATTTGTTTATTAGTTATTGAAGATCAGAACTCAGACACACAGAATGTGTCCATTTAATATAGATGTAACCACAAACTAAATGACCTTGTGCTGAGCACAGGTGTGTGTTACACATGTGTACGTGATGTACGGATACTGAATCACATGACCTAAATATGTAGCGGGCAGCGGGAATTGATGGGACTCAGAAACACCCCCACAATTTAATCAGTTGTTCCTTGTATCATTTCTGATGGATAAGTCCTGATAAGTCCTCAGTGGTGGATTTGTAGTAGGATCACAATCCAGCAGGCAACTGATGTAGTGTTCACTTGTTGTCATGTTACAGTGCCGCTATCTGGCAATGATACAGAAATCTTTAACAAATCCGTGGATCCAGACTATAAGCCGCATCACTGCCAAAATCTAATCACTTCCTGCCGCACACTACACATGATTCAGTATCCATACATAACGTACACATGCATAACACACGCCTGTGTTTACTACAAGGTCATTTTGTTTGTGGGTACATCTATATTAAATGGACACATTCTATGTTGCTGTGATTTCTGATCATCAATAAATAATAAACAAATGCTGCATTTGTAAACAAAGGGAAAAAAAGCTGCATTTCTGATAATGCCATATGGGGGAATGGACAGCCTTGGAGGAGGACTGCTCTCTCTGACTGATTTTCTAGTTCCATTTCTGTGTCTGTTAATTAGCATTCTCTATGTTTCTGTGGAAATGGTAACAAAATGGTGTGTGAAGTAGCTTGGTTGCCCCCCAATCAGCACCAAAAGCTCAGTGAGTAACTCCGTGGTGTCTCTAACTCAGACCGACTGGTTCACAACAAACCACATAGAGTTTAAAAGTACCTTAAAGATTCCTGATATGGACAAAGTGAGGCTGGAGGTTTTGGAGACGAGCAGGAACTCTGAGAAGCCCAAACCGAAGGCCAGCAAGCCACCGATGCTCAGGGTGAAGAGGGAATACAGCAGAGGAGAAAGTTCTGTCACCCGGAATAACTTTTCTGAGGTACTGAGGCTCAGCCCTGGAGGCAGAGAGGAGATAAACAGGATTTACAACTCTGGCAGCGTTTATACGACTAAATAATGCAATTAAGCAAGTACAGCGGCTTCTGTGGTTTGCTTTAAGGGCTCATATTTTAAGTCTAATCACGATTTCTAAAGCGAGCCTGCCTGAACCTGCGATGGTTTATTTGTAGATTTGGATCACAACATAATGGAAAACACCAAGTGAAGCTCTGACACACTGATGATTGATGTGTTCATATAAGTGGAATCTCCTTGGGTTCCTTCCCACCAACACTCAGGGAATCCACTAACAACTTTGGCTGGCTGAGTTTTCTCTGTTTTCTGTTTGTAATTCATACGATCTGCATCTTACTATGCTAAATGCTGTGAGATGTCATACACTACCGTTCAAAAGTTTGGGGTCACTCAGGCAATTCCATGTTTTCCAATGAAAACTCACACTTTTATTCATGTGCTAACATAACTGCACAAGGGATTTCTAACCATCAATGAGAATTTCAACACCATTAGCTAACACAATGTAGCATTAGAACACAGGAGTGGTGGTTGCTGGAAATGTTCCTCTGTACCCCTATGGAGATATTCCATTAAAAATCAGCTGTTTCCAGCTAGAATAGTCATTCAGCACATTAACAATGTCTACACTGGATTTATCATTCATTTAATGCTATTTTCATTGAAAAAAACACTAGGATTCCTTCAAAAAGAGGACATTTCTAATCGACCCCAAACTTTTGAACAGTATTGTATTTTTTGAATCTGCACTGTGTAAATAAAATTGAATTGCACTGAAAAAGAAGAGAGCAACTGAGCTTAAGACATCACTGACCTTCGTTATACAGGAAGAGGGGAAAGAGGCCGAGGAACATGAGAGGTTGTAGGTGGTACATGGCATCTATCGGGTTCTGAAGGCCTGAAAGAAAGTAGAAAAATGAGCTTCAGCATCCTGAAAGTGATGCCTTTGTGCTGACCAAAACATCGATATACTGCCTAGTGCCATCCACATCTCATTATTACGTTAGCTGTACAATGATTAAAATAAACATCAGATCCTCTTCATAGCTCACGATTTCAGCCACATGCAACAGTTGTTCAGGAATTCTGAATTCATCAAGGTTTTCTTACAGAATCTGGTTTGTGAAAATGGTTTATTTTCTGTGAATTTGTACTCATAAGGCATACAGTATAGAAAAAATGTGATTATGATGAAATACCCTGATTTGAAGTGTAGATTTGGTTAATTCTTCTGTTTGTAAAGCTGAAAATCTGCTCATTCTGTATGTTCTCACAGTGTTGGGCTCTGATAAATGGTGTCATTTTATCAAAGACGACAAGTCTGTCAAAGCTAGAAATGAGTTTATAGAGTTAATATCACCTCAGTCACACACAGTGAGGGAAATAAGCATCTGATTAAAGGCATTATGGAGGATGTTTTTTTTTTTGTTTAATCTGTCTGATTCACATAAAATAAATATACTGACCTTTAGTGGACTTGTATGTATGGTTTCAAAAAAAATTAAAAATAAAAAAAAATAGGACCTGAAAAACATCAGCCAATCAACGCACTCGGACCGAGGCGTTTGGTTTGCTCCCTTTCCTGTCAATCAAAAATCTTCCGGCTCAGGCCTAATTACGTAGATTACGTACGCCTTGGACTTACGTGTTTTCTGTATGTGTTGCTTTGGTATAGCTTTGTAGTTAGCTGGCGACTTGTTTTGCTCATCTTTTTTACATAATGGCAGATAAAGATCCAGGGGGACCCAGCCGTAAAAGACAACTTCACGAGTCCTACGCAAGTTTCTGGAGGGGGGGCGTTTCTTCGTAAATGTTAAGAGGGGGGAGGATAGAGGGGGGTGAGGGAGAGGTTGTATGTGTGCATGCGCATGCTACGTTCAAAGTCGTAGGAAATTAAATCTCCTCTAATGCCTTTAACTGCAAATTTCATACAAAAAAGAGCAACCTATAATTTTAATAAAAGGTTAACTGAAAAGACAGAATATCCACAAAAAAATCCAGAAAAACACATTATCAACTGGAAATTACTTCTTAAGTGTAAAATAATGTGTTTTTCTGGATGTTTTCATCGATATTCTGTCTCTTAGAGTTAAAACAAACCTGCTATTAAAATTATAGAGACCACAAATAATGACTTATGCAGAGGATCAAATGCTGATTTCCCTCACTGTATGTTTAATTTACTGTTTGGACTGAGGTAATATTAACCCAAAAAAACAACGGCAGCTTTGAAAAATGACACCATTTATCAGAGCCCAACTCTGCGAAAACATAAAGAATAATCATCAGATTTTCCAACTTTACAGGAGAAAAAATAACCAAATCTAAACTTAAAATCTGGATATTTTATTAAAATCACTTTACCCTATACATCTTAGTTAAAAAAATAATCAAAAATAACCCCTTTGCACAAACCAGATTCTGGAAAAAAAAAAAAATCAGATTTCTGCATTCTTTGGCACAACCAAGAAATTCTGAGAGACTCTGGTGTGAACAACAGCTGCATAAGAAGAATTCAGAGACTTTTCAGCTGAACTGCAGGCAGTGTTTATGAAAACAAGTGTAAGATGTTAAATATCTATAGTATGTAGATTTATATTTTATTTTTTCAGTTTGGTAACATTTATGAACATGTGGGAAAAATGCTGGACACAACTTTTGTTTATCTTTGTAACATAAATGTTCAAATAAACTCTATTTTTTATGATTCATCACATTCCAGCTGCAGAGGAGACATTTCTGTTTCATTGTTCTGTTTCTATAGAGCTGCAGGACTTCCATGAGCCTCTTAAGTTTCACACAAACCAAATATATTAAGCTACTGAGTCAATTATGGTGAGAGGTTTCAATCACACAGTAAAAGCTGGAACAAGGTGTTTATGATGGATTAAATGTGCAAATATTCTAAATGTTTCACTTGTATTCAGAGTTGTCTCTTTCAAAGGTGTTTTTGAATCAATTCAGACCAACTTTGATTCTTCTTGTTTCACTATTGACGGGTCACAAATCATTTGAGGCAAATAGTCAGGTAGATTTTTACTGATGTTTAGTTTCTTTTTCTGTTTTCTCAAATGTTTTCTGTTTTTTAAGGCTTTGTGAACCCCTCTCTCTCCCTCTCTTTTTCCCTCTCCCTCTTCTCTCTCTCCCGATTCTCCTTCTTCTCCCTTGTCTCCCTCTTCTATCCCTCCTCATTTTTTCATTTTCTCCCTTTTCCTCCTTCCTCTCCCTCTCCTACTTCTTCTTCTCACTCTCCTCCTCCAAAGTTCTTCTTCTGCTTTTTCTCCTTCATCTTCCTCTCCCTCTTCTCCTTCATCTCCCTCTTCTTCTTCTCCTTTGTCCCCCTCTCCTTCCTCTCCCTCTCCTACTTCTTCTTCTCCCTCTCCATCTTCTTCTTCTCTCTCTCCTCCTCCTTGCTCCTCTTCTCCTTCTCCATCGTCCTTGTTCTTCAACACTTACCCAGCTCTGCTTTCTGCATGAGGACCTGAGTGAGGGTCCAGCGGATCCCCCCGATGAAGGAGGCCAGCAGCACCATGACGAAGCCCTCCAGGTTGAACTGGGTCGACTTGAACGTAAACATGAACAGACCGCTGGAGATCAGCAGGACCACCAGGATCAGGAATGGATTCTGGATGGAAAGGGGGGAGAAACAACAGGAGGAAAATAAGTGAATGATGCAATTAGCAACATTTTAGAAAGCCTCAAAGACAGAGAAGAAGTTCACAAATAAAATTTAAAAAATGAAGGAACAAATAGAGGACAACGAAAAAGAAGAGTGCTGGGTGAAAAATGCACTCTTCCCATGCACTTTCTCAGCTATGGTATCCCTGCTATGATGCTAATTCTCTAAGAGGTTTCTCTGCAGTAAATAATGTCTCTTTTTATATGAATGTTAAGCATGGAAAGACACTGACATTCCAGTCATATTGTGTATGTTCAGAAAACATTCACAAACCCAGAAAAAGTCAAATAAACAGCATTAGTTTGTTCATGCTAGTAGCACTGTGACTGAACCTCCACCCTGCAGAGCTTGGAGCTAAATGCTAACATGCTAACAATGCTAGCATGCATTTTGCTCAGCAGGTACAATGTTGTTTTCTGTTCCTGTTTGGTCTGTTTTTGAAATTCTGTAAATGTATAAGGAATGTTTAGTCCTTTTTTTCTGTCTCCATCAATGAAAAAAAGACAAAATCTGTTGAAGTGAGCTCAGATTTCAGAAAAGATACTGGAAGAAAAAAAGGATGAAATCAACTGAAATAAATGAAAACTGACTGCTGGGTGAAAGGTTCCATAACGATGAGCTATTAACACTCATTACAGCTTTAAAAGCAAAGGTCACTGCAATCTGGAACCATTATTTAGTTCTGTAGCTTTTTAGATCAGTTCTTCCATGGATGTTCTCACAGATGTAAAGCTTTCTGTCATTTAATTAGCGTAAAAGTTCTAATTTACCGATTAGTGTACAGTGTCTGTCTGATTCTGCTGCTTTTACACAAGTTTTATCTTATTAGAAATATCACTTTTTATGCTCCAGCCACCAGACGGTTTCTATAAAGTATTGGACTTTGTGTTCTTCTTTTTCTATGACAGTACGGTCTGGTAAAACAAACACAACGGTAAAAATCTGGCAGCGAGGACACCAGAAAAAACACGTTAATAAACACCGTAATACTGCAACAGTCATAAACTGTAAATATGTTGAAAATAATGGCAAATGTCTGCAAATAATGACATATTTTTCAGATAAACCTGTAGTTAAAAAAAATATATATATATAAATGATGTTACTGAAATTAGATTCTACATTATATTTTATATATTTTCACCTATTTCACTTTATTTTAATTTAATCTAATATTAATTTAATATTTATCAATTTTAATTTTATTTGTCATATAATATAATATTTTATTTATTATTATCATTACTGAATATCCATGATGCTGTAACAACTTCACTTCCCTGCAGGATTAATAAAGTCATAACAGTCATAAATTGCAAAAACAGTGAAATCAATGGCAAATATCTGCAAATAATTATATATTTTTTTTATAAAAAGGTAATTTTATGGTCACACATTATAAAAGAAGAAATTACCGTTCTGTTCATTATAAAAACGATTGTTATATTGTTATATACAATTTGGCCTTCTTTTTACCTGAAAAATCTAACAATAATTTTCTTTCAGATAACAACAAATATCCGTAAAATAAGTGAATTTTTTGTGAATATGTTTTTTTAAAATTTATTTTACGATCAAACTTTGTAAAGAAAAGTACTATTTGTACAAGTATTGGTTCTTGATGGTATTTTGCAGTTTAAAAAAATGTTGATTAATACTTTCTTCTGTGATTTTACCAGCTATTATCCGTAATCTAATTTTCAGTAAAAACAAAAAAAAGTAAAATAATTAAGTCTTCTACAACAACCACATGTTAGCTTAAACCTCGCTTTGCTGGATTTTGTGTTCTTCTTTTGTCAGTAAAATCTAGTAAAACAGACAAAAAGTATTTCCTCTTGCATCGATGTGGTCTGTGTTAGAATCAGTCTTACTTCTGTCTGCAGAACTAAAAACGGTGAAGACAACAGAAGTGCATCGTTCACCACTGAAACTGCTTCAGATCAGCAATCATGTGATCAACACGTGACTTGCACAAAATCTGAGCTGAATAATTAATAACTCACCGGCTCTTCCAGTTTAAAGAGAAGAGAGAAAAAGAGGATGAACAGCACCGCTGAGGACTTTGTCATGGTGTACCTCAACGACACAAAAAAGAGACGCACATAAGAAACAACAACACAACCCTAAAAGAACAGCTTTAAGTAAAGTCCTTTTCAGGTGCAACACTGACGCTCTGTCAGACTTTAAAAGTGACATAATTTTGTCAATAAACGTGGATTACTACAGTCACTAAAACAAATGCATCATCATTGCCTCCTGTTAGTGGGTTGGATGTATCAGGCAGCAAGTAACATTTTGTCATCAAAGCTGATGCTAGAAGCCAGAAAAATAAGCAAGTGTAAGTATTTGATGAGTTTGACAGAAGCATCTCCAAAACTGCAGCTATTATGGGATGTTCCTGGTCTGCAGTGGTCTGGATCTATCAAAAGGGGAAGGACCCAGTGATGAACCAGCAACAGGGTCATGGGCGACCAAGGCTCATTTATGCACGTGGAGAGCTGGGATTGCTGAAGAAGGCAATTGCTGGTTCTGATAGAAAGGTGTGAGAACACACAGAGCATCACAGCTTGTTGTGTATGGGGCTGTAACAGGCTTCAGGGTGCCCATGCTGACCCCTGCCTTCCATCCACGGATGTCGCTTTGTAAGTAAATTATTTCTATAGCACTTTCACAGAAGATTCACAGTGTGCTTCACAATAAAATGCAAATGACAATAATATAAAACAACACATAAATACCTGATGTGACAACATGATACTAAATTCAGTCACCGACCATTCAGTCAACCAAAGCTTGTCTAAAAGCAGCGCTTTCAGCTAACTTTTAAGAGTCGACTGAATCAGCCAGATGCAAACGACTGAGTAAAGCATTAGATAAACGACAAGCAACCGGACTGAAACACCCAAATCACCTCTAGTTCTGTAGCGAGTTTTTGGTGCCCGTCAAAACTTTGTTCATAAGATCTGAAGTGACTGATGAGAAGTGTACGGAATTAAAAACTTAAACTTTTACCACCTACCTAGCACTGCTGCAGACCATCTGTACTCTTTGATAGAATGGTATTCCTGATGGCTGTGGGCCTCTTTCAGCAGGATAACGCCACCGTGCCCCAAAGCCAAAATGGTTCAGGAAAGGTTTGAGGAGCAAAACACCAGTTGAGATGTTGAATCAAGATTCCCCAGATTCAATCCAATCCAGGCATCTGTGGGATGTGCGGATGAACAAGTCCAATTCCATGGAGGCCCCACCCTCACAACTTATAGGACTTAAAGGATCTGCTGCCTAACATCTGGGTGCCAGATACACTACCATTCAAAAGTTTGGGGGTCAATTAAGAAATGTTCCCTTATTTGAAAGAACAGCAGTTTTTTCAATGTAGAAAAATTAAATGAACTGAAAATCCAGTGTAAACATTGGTAATGTGGTAAATTTACTATTCTAAGCTGGAAAACGGCTGATTTTTAATGGAATATCTCCATAGGGGTACAGAGACATTCCAGAGACCATCACTCCTGTTTCAATGCTAACAATTGTGTTAGCTAATGGTGGTTTTGAAAAGCTCATTGGATGGTTTTAGAAAACCATGTGCAATTATGTTAAGGCACATGGATATAAAATGTGGTTTTCATGGGAAAACATGGGAATTGGCTGAAGGAACCCCACATTTGAACTGTAGGCGGTTCCATAGCCCACCCTTCAGGGGTCTTGTGGAAATCTAACCTTCGACAGGTCAGGCCTGTCTGTGCAGTCCAAAGAGGGGCCAACACAATATCAGTGTTTGATGGCATACATGATTCTGCTCACACAGACGATGTCAGTTCAGAAATGCATCTGTTCACTGTGGACCAGTACATGTTTTCACACACACAGCTAAAAAATGAGGCCATATGCAGCTCAGACCATCTCCAAACATGGTCTGAGTGTTCAGTCCTCTGTTAGAGCTGTCTGTCTGTTATCAGGTCACCCACTGATGTAGATGTAAAACAGGGACAAAGCCACAAACTTACAAGCTGATGGTGATGAAGAGGAAGCTCCAGTTGGAAAGTCCAATATCCAGCGCTGTTGCAAAAGCTGGGAGTAAACAAAGCAGACAGAATTCAGGATTTTTGGAAGACACCGGCTCGTAATGGTTAAAAAATAATTGAATATTGTGAAATACTAATAATTATGCATTTTAAAGAGTGTGAAAAAACCCACAACATGGACACTGCAAATGTAAGAGTTCACAGAATTTAAAACACTGTCTTCAGTATGTCGTCAATATTATTCAGTTGTATCTTTGTTTTAAAATATAAAAGAAATTCTTCTTGTTTATTGATGATTAATTGATGAATCAGCCTTTTAAAACTCGTCTTCAGCTGTGATGTATTCTTCTATCTACATGGACTTTAGCCAAATGTGTTCTTCACTGAACGTTCAGTCGATCAGTGATAAGAGCTGACGCGAGCTGACTGTTCCATCCACTAAAACTCACCTGTTGGACCACTTTATAGATATAGTCCGTCCAGCTCAGAACGATGCGAGGTTTCCCCATCCAGCACTGCATGGCCCGCCGAGTCAGCGCCGACAGACAGAAAGTTGATGGTGAGGTGAACCAGCGTCATGAAGAGAGGATAATGGAAGCCCTGAGAGACAAAGAGGAGTTTATTCCCACAGTTTCACAGAAAAATGCCCATCTCAAAACAGGAAAAAAAAAACTTATTTCAAGGAACTTTTAACTTGAAATAAGTGAAAAAAATCTGCAAATAGAACAAGTGATAAATGGCTTGGTGAGATTTCTTGAAATAAGATATGATATTTAGAATATTGAGATCTTAAACATAACTGGGAAAATTTGTTTTAAGCTCTATTTTACCAGGACAGGTGTCCTAAAATAAGCCAGATATGCTATTAAAAAAGGTTTTTCACTCAAAATAGATTTTTTCTTTCATGTAACTTCCTAGTTTGAGATGTATTAACCCTCCTGTTGTCTTCATTTACAGGCACCAAAAAATATTGTTTCCTTGTCTGAAAAAAATCCAAAACAAATTCCAAAAATTTTTGAAAATTTGCAAATCCTTTAGGAAGAAAATTCCAATAATTCCTTACAAGTTTCCCTTAAAATTTTTTATTAAAAAAAAAAAACTCCAGATTTGGCAATAAAATTCTTGTAAATATTTTCAAAAAAATGAGTAAAAATCTTCCAAAAAAATCCTAAAAATATCTAAAGTGATCAGTGTGCGCCAATGACGTCGGACCATCGGTCAAATCCGATTTGTGTACCAAAAGTCCGGTAAAACTTACTACATTACCGGTCTCATGTCCGGTGTAATTTTTTTCCTGTAAATCACCCTAAAGTCGCCGACAATCACCAAGGGATAATGCAATGTGTGCGGCGGCGGCGCAGCGACTTCCAATTGCTGGGCCGTTTACAATCGAACGACAGCTTGTTCACGTCGTTACCATCTCGTGGGAGTATCAGCGACAATAAAGTGTTCAAACTTCAAATGAAATCCGCGGAAAATTCCCATCCCTGCAGTACAAATTCAAGTTTCTGCAGGAGCGTGTGAAAGTAGCGCCAAAACGAAGCTGAGAGCTGTTTTTCTGGTCAAATTGGACGTGTATGGTGAGTAATTCAATGGTAAAAGTGGATGGTGGTATGGTAGAATGGTGGGGAGGGTGTAGTGACGGTGACAGTGCATGTAGATGGTAATTTACCAGGTGTATAATGAGAGGGTGGATTCTGAGCAAGATTTGGCTGTTGCTATGAGAGTATGGTAGGTTATTTCATGGATTATGGTATTACATACCATAATCCATGGTATGGTATGCATAAAATATTCGGTCCAGTAAAAACTGTTTCGGTCCAGTAAAAAATTACTGTTTACTGGTCCACGGTCCAGTAATAAATTGTGCCCATTCGCGCAGACTGAGTGATTACATATATATCAGTAAAACTTCTGATATTCTCTTAAGAACATTCACAGAAAACAACCCAAATCCACTGGATTTGGGTTGATTTTTATGTGAATGTTCTTAAACATTTTTAACATTTTTTCTAACCAAAAAATGTTCAAAGATTTCTTAAAAATGTTGAAAATGTGGACATCAGAAGTTTCACTGAGAAAATATATTTTATCCATGTTACGGCCGCAGCCGTATTCTGGCTCCTCCCCTGTGCTTTGTGTGTGTGCGTGAGTGCTCGTGTGTGGTGTGTGCCTGTCACTCCTCTCAGGCTGCTGCTAATCAGTGTCACCTGCCGACTAATTGGAATCAGCTGCTGGGCCCTCTTCAGCCAATCCGGTGCAGCCACGGCCCAGCATAAGAAGCCGCTGGACCTGAGGGATGACGGCTTGTCACTGTACTCCAGTCTTGCCCATGTGCCTCATCCTAGAAACTTTGTTAGACAACCGTTCGTTTGTGATTGTGGAGGCACTAGTCTTTTTCGTTCTCGTTTGCTACCACACGCTGTGTTTGCGTTTAGGATATTTGGGTACATTTTGGATATCTTGTGTTAAATTTATAGCTCTAGTTTAGAGTCTCTTTTTGTTCCTGTTTATATTTCTTTTCACGTCGCACTAGTGTCCTCCGTTTTTCTTTTATTTTGTACCTCCTTTTCATTTCTTTTTAATAAATATCTTTAAAGCCAACACCAACTGGCTCTTATGTTACTTCCCTCACCCACTACACGAGCCAGGGTTGTAACAATCCACATTTTCAAACTTTACACCGGGACAATTTTGACCTGCAGGATGACACGAGGGTTAGACTTAGTTCAAGTTTTCTTGTAAAATTCAACTCAAAACAAGATAATTTCAAGACTGTTTGACTTAACAAGATATTTAAGATGCATTAGGGCTGCACAGTGGAGTAGTGGTTAGCACTTTCGCCTTTTCGCCTGGGCCGGGTTCTGCATGGAGTTTGCATGTTCTCCCTGTGCATGCGTGGGTTTTCTCCGGGTACTCCGGCTTCCTCCCACAGTCCACAAATATGCTGAGGTTAATTGAGGACTCTAAATTGCCCGTAGGTATGAATGTGAGTGTGATTGTTTGTCTGTATATGTAGACCTGTGACAGACTGGTGACCTGTCCAGGGCGTCCCCTGCCTTCACCCGAGTCAGCTGAGATAGACTGCAGCACCCCGTGACCCTAATGAGGATGTCTTAAAACAAGTCCCTCCATCTTGCTGAAATGTCACTTGTTAAGTGAGTTTATCTTAAATCAAGTGGGATGAGACATTTGACTAAAAACAAGACTTGGTAAGATTTTGAGTTTTTGCAGTGTAAGAATCAATCAGACACACTGCTCTGATCATTTCCATTAACTACCCATAATGAAGCCATGTCCTATACAGAAAGACCTGCCTGTTATTTTATATAAACTACCAATTCCTTAACGACCTCCTTCACTTACCTTCCATCAGCCATTTGTTATAGAACGTGATGCCTATAGAGAAGACATAGTAGAGGAGAACTAATCCGACAGTGCGAATCCCTCGGCACAGGAACTGGACCGGGACCGCCATGCAGGACCTCCAGGACGAGCCGTCGGGCCCAGACAGCTACTGCAGAGAACCCATCCAACAGCTGGACCTCCTGCTAACACCCATGATGGACGGCTGTCAGAGAGGCAGGAACAGAGTCAGAGTTTGGATGCATCTCTGTACAGCAATGCTCCTCCTCACAACAAATACCTACACACATACACACTTACAAATAGTCACTTCCATAACTGGCCTTGATGATGTGACATCGACATTAATGTTATTTACATCTGGTGCTGTAGCTCATGGATGCTGCTACTCTGCTTGTTTATGATGATATATATGGTATAGTCTATACACTGCTCATCCAAAAAAAGTCACACTCTAATACTTCATTGGACCGTCTTTAGCTCTGAGAACGACACACATTCATCACATCATTCTGATAAGCTTCTGCAGTGTCACAGCATTTATTTCTGTCCAGAGTTGTATTAATTTTCTACCAAGATCTAATATTGATGATGGGAGAGTTGGTAAAAGTCTTCTCAGAACATCCCAAAGATCCTCAGTGGTTCTGAGGTCTGGACTCTGTGGAGGTCAGTCCATCTCATGCTCCCTGATCCACTCATTCTCAGTGTGAGCCTCATGAATCCTGGCATCATCATCTTGGAACATATCCATGCCATCAGGGAAGAAAAACTCCACTGATGTAAAGACCTGCTCATTCAGTATCTTCAGTTATCAGCTGACCGCATTCTTTGGGAACATAACGTCGCTGAACCTGACCAACCCCAGATCATAACTCTAACCCCCACAGGCTGGTAGACACTAGCCATGATGAGTTCATCACTTCATCTGCCTCTCTTCTTACCCTGATGCCCCCATCACTCTGGAACAGGGTAAATCTGGACTCATCAGACCACATGACCTTCTTCCACTGCTCCAGAGTCCAATCTTTATGCTACCTCGCAAACTAAAGCCTTTTTTCCTGACTAGCCTCACTGATCAGTGGTTTTCTCAGAGCTACAGCTGTTTAGTCCCAATCCTCTGAGTTTCCTTCACATTGTTCATGTAGAAATGTTCTTACTTTCACTATTAAACATAGCCGTGAGTTCTACTGTTGATTTCCTACGACCATCTAAAAGTTTCTTCTGACCACATTTGTTCCTCTAAGATGATGGTTCTCCACTATCCTTCAGGTTTTAATAATGCGTTGGACGGTTCTTAACTTGATTTTAGTAGTTTCATCTCCTTAGTTGTTTTCTTTGCTTGATGCAGGCCAATAATTCTGAGACAGATTAACATCCTTTCCATCACCACAGGATATGTCTTCCAACATGGTAGTTTAAGAAATGAGAAGCTCCTCACTGCATCAGCTAGAGTTAAAGAAGTTTTTGCAGCTGAAACATGTTCATCACTGCAGTAATTATCTAATGGAAGGATCTTATCTGTTTGCTTAGTTTAACCTAGGTGGCGATTTATTTATTTTTTTGGATAAGAGCTGCTATGATGATACAGAAAAGAATTGCTGAACGGACGTCTCCTCGTTTAACTCCCTTCTCAGGATGTCAACATAACATATAGCTCTACGATATGTTTAGATAAATGCTGTTGAGTTTCTTTCAGTAGCTCAATGTAATTGTTGTTGATTAAAGGTCCCATATTATGCTATTTTTCAGTCACGTCATATAGGTCTCAGAAGTCCAAAAACATAGTATTTAAGTTTGTTCGACCCAAAATCATCCTTTGTTCGGAGTTTCAGCGGTCGAAAAAGTCACTCTCACCAGCCCTCCTCAGAACAGGCTGTTTCTGGGCCTGCTTCCAGGTATGCAAATGAAGGCATCTGTCCGCGCCCACTCCCCCTCCCCTCTCTGGGAGAGGACCCGGCTTACAACAAGCCGTCAGCCGCCTTCCACCACCAGCCGAGAGCCGCTGCCGCCACTCTCCAGACGGCTGCTACCGGTGCCATGAGCCTGGTCACTTCGCACAAGACTTCTCTCGGGAAACGAGACAAGAGTGGCGCTGTGAGGGAACTGCCACGGTGTAAATCCGCTTATTTCCTCATAAGCGGACCCAACTCAAACTCGGACGTTTAAGCAGGCATATTCACAAATTGTGGTGTAGAAAGGCAGGGAGGAAACAGACAGTTTTCAGATTAGAACCTCATAATGAGGCTACTGCAACACACACTACTATAAGAAAACTTTCACAAAGTGAGATTTGCATAATATGTCCCCTTTAAGGTTTTGTTTAGGCGATGTCACAAACTGAGTAGTTTAAATGAAAGTGATGTGCACATGGTTGCTGAATTCTCTAGATTTCTCAATGATCTGCTCAATAGCTAGGATCAGCTAGATGGTGCCTCTTGCTCTTCCTGTTTCAGGAAATGACATGTACATTATTTGTCGTTACATTAATATTTTTGACTGTGATTTTATTAGTTCTTGTCAATAATTTAACAGTGCATAAAACAATTAAACAGATACTTTAAATATATAACTTCACAGTCAAATACTGTAAAATAATTCAATAAAATGATATTAATAGCTGTAAAATAATTTTTTGGCAAACAGTGTGATTTTATGGTCACGTAGTATAAAAGAACAAATGACTCAAAACATACTGATATTTGATGTGGACATTATTTACAGTTTTGGCTTGTTTATGTTTTTCCCCAAAGTCAATAAATACATTTATACTTCAGCGTGCTGCTACTCTGCTTGTTTATGATGATATATATGGTATAGTCTATACACTGCCCATCCAAAAAAAAAGTCAAACTCTAATACTTCATTGGACCGTCTTTAGCTCTGAGAACGACACACATTCACTGTAGCATCATTTTGATAAGCTTCTGCAGTGTCACAGCATTTATTTCTGTCCAGAGTTGTATTAATTTTCTACCAAGATCTTATATTGATGATGGGAGAGTTGGTAAAAGTCTTCTCAGAACATCCCAAAGATCCTCAGTGGTTCTAGCTAAATAAGTCTGCTGTGAGGTTAGCTTAATAGTAACAACTGTGTTAGCACAAGTTGTCAGCTGGCAGTTAACCGACTGATAAAGCTAATTTTTAACCACATTTAGTAGACTCATTATTCTACAACAGCTGTTTACTAGCCTCAGCTGACTCTTGTCTGTTTGACGGCTGATAGTTTCCTGAGCTAAGCAGCATTACACCACATTAACATCATCCTGCCATGTATTATATTGTTAATCTCGGCTAATTAGCTCAAGTTTACTAAATTCTTCTCGAATCTTAGTTAGGTTTTCAACAATACTCACTAACCTGCAACTGGTGAGACGTCGTTTTTACGTCAACACCCTCATACAGAACTCCATTGATCAATCGCTCCATTAACGGTGTCAGCGTTTATTTGAAACCTACGCTTCACATTCATTACAACTTAATACATGAGTCGAATTGCAGTGATTTTCTCTTCAATTCGGCCACTTTATTATGTTCCAAAAGTACACAACTGTGATTTCATGAGTGTCTGACTTCACTGGTTCCCGTTTAGTCTGCTTGCTACCGCCTCCGGGAAGCGTTTCACTGAAACAACACTCACAAAGCGCAACACAATCAACTAAAAACACTCTCTGTACGGGTTTAAAACACCGTGGATGGAGCTGACTACACTATGAACTAGCTAGGTGGTGGTAAACCAATAGAATCTCATATGCAGCCTGTTGGTGATCCACACAGACGCGTTGCTGTTAAATCTGCATCGGCACCGCAGCGCGTCAACAGCAAATAAAACGACAGGGCGAGTTTTATTTTAAATAAACTTACCGTGGGTTGGGTGACCGTATGGCAGACTAACATGAGTAAAACTTAGAGATGTGTACGGTGTAACGGAAAGCTAACCACCGGGGGCGATGTGTTTTCACCGGGTAACCGTCTCCAAAGCGCTACTTCCGCAATCAACGAGACGAAAGCGGAAGTTACACAAAGCTGCAAATCAAATCCAACGAAGAAGAGAAAACCGACAAAAAACAAATCCAGCTTTCAGGTAAAGACGTTTGCTCGAAGTTTTGCCTAACTACACATTATAAGGAGGTCGATTTAATCTTATACAATCTATATTAACCGCCTAATTAAACTGGTGTTTTCCAGCAGAATGGCGGACGAGGAGGAACGAGCCCGGCTTCGACGAGGAGCTGGACGACGGAACCGGCGGAGTGGACGTGGGCCACGGCAAGAGGAAGAGGCTCTTCTCCAAGGAGCTCCGGGTGCATGATGTACGGCTTCGGGACGACAGAACCCGTACACGGAGTCCGTGGACATCCTGGAGGACCTGGTGATCGAGTTCATCACGGAGATGACCCACAAAGCCATGTCCATCGGACGCCAGGGCCGCGTCCAGGTGGGAGGACATCGTGTTTCTGATCCGTAAAGACCCCCGGAAAGTTCGCCAGAGTCAAAGACCTGCTGACCATGAACGAGGAGCTGAAGAGAGCCAGGAAAGCTTTCGACGAAGCCAATTATGGCTCATAAACGACTCTTATTTTTTGTAGGGAACACGTTTGATTGGAGGTTTTGTGTCGTTTTGGTTTGTTATTCACATTTGAATTGTTGTCCAAACTGGGCCATAAATATGTCAAGAAATGTCACAATGTGGACATAAACCTAATAACATGTTGTGAAACTGTTGTAATAAAGTAGCTTTCATATTGTTTCAATATTCCAAGTCACTCCTATTAATTTGAGTAGCAGAAGACACTGTTTGAGGCTGTTGCTTTACAAACGAATGCAATTTTTTTTAAAAACATGTTGAGGACGAAATAGTAAATACAGCAGAATAATTGAGAGGGTTAGAAACAGAACATCCAAACCAAGTTTTGTATAATACTGTAGTATTTTAGTCTCTAAGTAGTGTAACCTCTGAAAAACACAAAACTTTGAACCTATTTTACTAAAAAACTACAGAAAGTGGCTTAAACCACTCTGCTTCCAAACCGTTCAAGTGAAATTTTCTATAAAGCATATTTAATAGAGCACAAGTTGTACCAAAAGCCAATTATGGCTGCTAAACAACTCATTTTTTGTTTAATTTGGAGGTTCGTGTTGTTTTGATTTGTTATTAACGCTTGATTGTTGTTCAGTCTGTGTTTTTGTGGCACCAAATATGACAAGAAATGTCACAATGTTGGACATAAACCCAATGATACGTTGTTTAGCTGTTTACAAAAAGTAGCTTTCATATTGTTTTAATATTCCCAGTCACTCCAGTAAGGCTGGATCCGAATAATAGCCGTCACGAAGCGAACCGTCATTAGTCAGGGCTGGTATTCGTGCTAGCCCTACACTTCAGTTAATTGAGGAGCACAGCACACTGTTGAGATGGTTGTTTACAGACGAAGGTGATAAATGAAAATATATAAAGAAAGAAATAGTAAATACAGGAGAATAATTGAGACGGTTAGAAGCAGAGTGGTCCAACCCACAAAAAGTCAGAACTGATCTTTATATTAAGATGACCATATTTTGATTACCCGAAAACCAGGACACTCAGCCCGGCAATGAGATACTCAACTGATACTTGAAGTTTACTTGGCTTAGTGGCTCAGTGAAAAATAATGAAAACCAGGACATTCTCATCACTAAAAAAACAGCCAGGACAGGACATGGAAAACAGGACGTTTGCTCACCCTACTTTATATAATAGCTGTAAGATTTTAAGGTAAACATTTTAGAGGTAAAGTGTTCAAACCCACAACCCAAACATAGCGTCACAGTGGTACTCTCATTGTTAGACCATTCTTGAAAACCATAAACTTTGAACCCATTTTTCTCAGAAACTACAGAGTGGGTCAGACCCACTCTGCTTCCAAACCCTTCAAGTCAAGTCAAATGTATCTATAAAGCACATTTAATACAGCACAAGTTCAACCAAATGATGGCCGAAAAGACATAAACATAGCGACTGTTTCCAAAGGAGACCATTCGGAATTAAAAAACGCAATAAAATAAAGAACACCGTAAAGGATGAAGTCAGGGTGTCAAGCTCTACTTGGACTCTTCAGAAGCGACTTTTCCTGACATGAAGAGGCAAACTGTAGCTGCTGCAGAGGCTCCATTGATTCTGTTTTTGTGCCCAAGAGCATCTGGTACCTCAGTGCTTTAACTGTGATATAAAAATGTAAGATATCTGTCAAATAAGGAGGTACTCACCCATTCAAAACTTTTAAACAAACAATGACATCTTAAACTCAGTTCTGAAATGGCCCTAATGAGGATAAGGCGGTGTATAGATGATGGATGGATATTCAGAATATGTACATTTTTTTGAAGGTGTTGCAGAGCAAAAAGGGGGCTTTTTCTTCATCCACAGGTCTACTGAGGCCTTCTACAGACCAAAAAATCATTAAAAACACTTCATTTTGTCCCCAGCAGTAAACTCGCTAAGTTTGAAGTAGATCAGGTGAGTGGCTATCGAGGTTATTCCTTGATTTAAAATTTGATAGTTTTACTTTGTATTTTATGATTTCAAAATGCATAATTTGGAGCTTTGGACAGATAGTTTGACAAAAAAAATGGCATCTGATAACACGAACTTTGAGTCTGGGAAACTATAAGAATGTTAAAAGAGCAGATTCATAGACAAAATAATTAATTGTATAAGTTAGCCTTTCTTCATGAGGCCCGAACCCTTAATTTCAGCTGCATCATCACAGCCAGGAATCCTGGGCATGGGAAACAGTCATCGGACATCTTCTGCTGAGTACAAAACCAGCTGTGGTTAAAAAAAATGGACAAAAGAAGAAACAAAGAGATTTTATTGATATTCCTCAAAACAAACTTTTTTTTTTTACACAGACCATAAATATGACAGACCAACTACAAGAGAGCATGTGTTAGTTCATTTATTCTCTTCAAGCAAATGTACGTCTTTGTACAGTGAAGTGGTTGAATGAATTGGTCTAAGCAGCAGGTAGCAGGCTGCCCGTCTATCTAGACTACATCTAGATCGGAGGCTTTTTTTTCCAGCAGAGAGGAGGGGGTCGCTGATGTTACGCCATGCAGAAGGTGTGAGTTTCCCCGTCGCAGCCCAACGGTGTCGGCGTCTGCGTTCAACTATCCGGCCGGGGAAGAGTGTAGCCCGGCCAGCGACCCCCGCCAGGTGCCCTAGCTTTCTGTTGAGGATGACTTTGAGGATGGAGAAGATAGGTGGGAGGAGGGTGGAGGGAGGGAAAAGGTGGTTCAGGTGGGTTCAGAGTGGGGCTTCACAGGAGGGTGGAGGAATGTCCGTGAGTCTTTCTGGGTTTACTGCACATTCTCCATCATCTTGAGGAATTCTGGGAATGAAAAGAGACGGAGAACTTCAATTCATGAGATCATCGGCAGCAAATCAGCCTTTTGTTTCCTTCTGTCTCTAAATGTGAAATGAGGACTGGAGGATGAAAACTATTCCATAATTCAGAGAAATATTTGACAGTTCACCCACTACAACCTCAACACACCTGATGAGCTGCAGAACAGAATCCTTGGAGCTTCAGCAGATAGCAGCACATCCTGTTGATTTTTCCATATTATATCTCACATATTTTTTATTTTCCCTTCACTTTACACCCTAATGCTCCGTGTTGTCTTATTGTTTACCCCTTTTACTGAATATCCATGCTGCTGTAACAACTTAATTTCCCTTCCAGGATTAATAAAGTCATCCAACTCAACTGGACTCTCTTTTTAGGTTCTTGAAGATGTTTCGCGTCTCATGCAAGAGGCTCCTTCAGTTTTGGAGAGGTAGAACATCTCCAAGAACCAAAAAATAGACATCCAGTTTCTGTCTACTGAAGCTCTTAGAATTGTGACGACTCAGATGACTGAGGATCTACACACATAGACTAACAGAAGGATTTTAATGCTCAACAGCTGCAGTAAATACTTAAAATAAAGATGTTTTCAGTTAACCCCAACAAGAAGTTTGTAAAAATGTTCATTTTGACATCAAACCCTCTCTATGTCCCTCATTTTGATGTTTAATGGATTGCAAGTTAACGTCTTTACATTGAGAAAGTCGTTTATACAGTGAAGTGGTTCATCATCATCATCTTGTACGCACCGTCAAAGTCCAGCATGCCGTCGGCGTTTTTGTCTCCATCCTTCAGCAGCTCGTCGATCTCATCCTCTGTGATTGGCTCACCGGTGCTGCGGATGATGAGGGCGAACTCCTCTCTGTCGATGTAGCCGTCGCCGTTCCTGAAGGAAAAGAACACAGTGTGGAACTGAACGGACAAGCAATCACATTTGTGGGAAACAAATCATGGCGTCATGAACACCAGGCCGTGGCACAGACAGGAACACTGCGCACGTACTTGTCGAACACACGGAAGCACTCTGCCAACTCTTCCTCGCTCTTGCCGGCCTGGTCCTCCTTTAGCAGCCTCACCATCATGACCAAGAACTCCTCGAAGTCGATGGTACCGCTACCTGAGGGTTGAAAAGGGGCCGTGTCATTGATTAGCGACGACCGGCCCAAATTCGGACTCGTTTTAAGCACTGCAAAATATAAACTACATCCTGTATAATTTAATAATCTAATCATTCAAAGCAGAACCTAGAAATGCGCTTGCATGTGTGTGCGTGTGCACGTGGGCAAATGACAAATGATTTATCACAGAAGATGTACAATGAAAGTGCCCAGACCCAGACGTGCGTATTTCTTGTGCGTAAAATCACTTTATGCGCACAGCAGATGTAATGTGTGTGTGCGTGCGTGCGTGCTGCTTGCGTGTGCGTACATGTGTGAGGATTTATCACAGAAGATGCACTGATAAAAGAGTATAAAAGTGCCAGATGCGCCTATTGTCCGTGAGTAAAAACGCTTTTTGCGCACAGCAGGTGTACTGCGCCGCTGTATATGTGAAACAACTTTTCCTCACCGTCCTCATCGACCTCCTCGATGATCTCATCCAACTCCTCTCTTGTCGGGTTCTGACCCAACATCCTCATCACGGTACCCAACTCCTTGGTGCTGATATCACCGCCACCGTCGGTGTCGAACATGTCGAAGGCGGCTTTGAACTCTGGAGAAATAAAGAGCAGAAATTACGCGTCTTCGTGCGCAGTTTCTCGGGCTTCATTTGTCTGTGTTCACCACTCGTCAGTTCCAAACAGTAAATCATTAATTTTAACATAACAGAACATTATGGTGGTAAAAATAAGAATTCCTTTATGCATTTTTTGCTTCTTGCTGAAGGTCATATTGGGCCTGATTTTTCGCAGTTTTGCTCACATTTTTAGAAAAAACGATACAAAGTGGAACTACACGATTCATTTGATGTCGTGATGATTTAAAAAAAACACACAATGTGCAATCTATTACTCATACTTGGTTAAAGTAATGGATTACTTCTGTAACGCGTTACTCACCAGCCAACATTTCCTCGCTCAGGTAGGAGCGGGCCTCTTGTTGCGCGTCAGTCTGGAAGAAAACAGGATCCACTTTGTCACCTTATATCTCACTGCAGGCTTCATTTAGGCTTCAGTGATTATTCCAGTTAAACTCTGTAGATTTAGCTAAACCTTAAAACCGAATTATTATCGCTAAGATTGCAAAAATATATATATTTTTGACATTCTGGCTGCTCTTATGATTAATTCTAAAAATAAAACTGCTTAAAAACACCAGATTTTAGACTAAACATCTAAAATATTATCACTGAAAACAATAATGACACCTGGGACATTAAAATACAGTGCATACGATTAATTAAAAATCATTTTAGACCAATATTCTGAAGATATTGTTGTATTTTTTATGCCAGGGAGTCATTAATGTTTTGTGATAACACCGTTTCAACATGTAACACATCAGTCATGTGTTGCAGGATTTAGTGGCGGCATCTCAGGAGGAATTTGGAGCTGGGTGAAAATGAGTCCGGCTATTTCAGGCTCAACACATTAGGCTTGCTGTATAAGGCCTGCAGACATCCAATCCCGGGGAATTTGTTGCCTAAGCAGAATTCCCAGCTGACACCAAACCTGCTCCTCACCAGCAGCCAGAGTTAAACTTCTAGAAGGATTTAGAGCATTTGCAAGAGGAAAGTAGCTCAAATTGGAATTTTAAATGGATATTTAGTAGGAATTCAATTGAAATGCAACAAATAACTGCATTAAAAAGCTGAGATGCAGATAAAAATCAATCCAACTACTCTTTTTAAGCTGACAGTTAACATCACCAAGCATACTTTTCAAAAACTACATTTTTTAAACATGCTTTTATTACTCATTCATGTACTGTACACAAACTCTCATTCTGGCTGCTTCACTGATCAATTTGGCAACAGCTCAGTGCGTCAATGTTGTGCAATCTTTTTGTCTTACCATGTTTGTGGATTAGCTTTTCCCCCCCAAATATCCAAGGAAAAAAGAAAAGCCCAAAGGAGTGGTCAATCCGTGTGCACCCCAACAGAGAGACTAGACGTCAAGTGAAGGTTCAGACACACTTTAAACGGGGCGGCCAGGTCCCGCCCCCTGCCTCTCACAGGCCTCCAGATTTAGTATCCTGAACTTTTAGGGTTCTGGGGCCACCACAAGCCAATCACACTTTGGAGAGGAAAAGCTCTAGTTTCTACAAGTTGCAGGATTAAGAACGTAAAAGAAGCAAAGTGGGAGATTTTTGAGGCAGAAAAATGTAAACGCGAGGAGATGCAGGAGGAAAACTGCAAAGTTTTGGAGGAGAGAATGAAAACGTGCAAAAGATATGACAATGTGTGTGACTTTGGGTTTGTTGTGGGAGTCCCACTGTGAACTTAGACAAGCAAAATGCACTGAAATTCAAAACTAAACCACAGTTCTCGCAGCTCACATCACTCTGGATTTCTATTCAGGCCATGTAAACAATAAGACCAGGAGCACGGAGGGGGAGATTTCTAAGTAGGTTATGGATTTTGTGAGGGATCTGAGTGTGAAACTCAACACTGGGAGAAAAAAGCTGCAGGGCCGGACCTCATCTCACCATCTCTAAACCCCACCCATCCCTCGGCGCCCTGAATAGAAGGCAGATTTCAGACTGAGAGGCCAGAAACCTGGAGCCACAAACACAACCTGGTGGTCCTTTTATGGCACCTGGTTCCTGGAGGGAGGAGCTCGGAGGAGGCAGGATGGGACCCCGAGGAGAAGCTAAATACCCGGAGGAAGACCTGACATCTCTGCTCTGTGGCTGCTCACACTCTGGAAACTCCTTTGAGAAGATTAATAATAGAAATTTAAGACAGAACAAATTGGAAAAGATCAGTTTGAGCCAGAAACGTTGCTCAGAAGTGACTGTTTTTCTTGAAAGAGACAGGGAGGCTTTTAGGGGCTTTCTGTGGTGTTCTAAAGTGAAACGTGGAGGCTGGTTTGTAGGTTTTAGGACCAGTTGTGGTGTTTGCATGAAGGAAAGCTGACGTAGAAAGTGTATGGGCTCGTGTGGACTTGAGAATCTAAAAGTCCCAGTAAAGCTGCTGAAATATGAGCAGAAACCGACCAAAAATTCAGTCAAGACACTTCAGGCATGCGTGAAGGAGCAGGAAAAAACTTGCAAAGATGCACAGTCGGTGGAAGAAGAAAAGTAGATTTATTTAGAAAGCAGATCAGGGTGGAGAGGAGGTTCAGTTTGGGGGTTGGAGCTCGACGGTGTAGCATTTCTGGAGGAACAGCAGCTGCTAAAGGAAGACAGCTGGGCGTCCGACGCTCTGAGGTGTCCGAGGGGGGAAAGTGTCTTCGTCCTAAAAGGTCTGAGTGGATATTTTTAGATATCCTCAACCGGACGGATGGGCGGGGGCTTGTTTGTATCACATCGGAGGAACCACAACGTTCTTCAGGTTATGGAGCAGATTTTCCGTCGTTTTCTCCCAGAGGAAGGAAGGAATGTTGGGCCGGTGTCATTACTGGACGTTCTCCATCATCTTCAGAAACTCTGGAGGCACAAAAAGAACGTGACAGTCGATCAGAGAAAACGATTAGTCCATCAGGGTGCTGGAGACTCACTGAGAATGTGTGATTTTAATGCAGAATGTCCAACATGATGATGAGATCTATATTCCCCACGCTGTACGAATTTATTCTCCACTTTCTTATCTATTATTTTCATCTTCAAGTTTAAATCCTTCATGTCAAAACACAGACTGAATCCTAAAGTCCATATTTTGTAAGGAACCTGATTACCTTCTCCCAGCAAGACAAAAACATTCCCACAATATTACCAACAGGTCGTGAAATATTATTTAAAGACAACATTTTTAATCTAATGTTCAAAGAATAAGGGAAAAGGATATTTATCATTTTAAATTATGTTCCATGAGAAGAAACGTTTCTTAAAACATAATGTTCTAATCACAACATTCAAAGGATATTTGGAGAACTTTGTCAAATTGTGTTACATCCCAGCTAAAAAATGTTTGTTCTAAAAACTTTCTGAGAAAATTCTACAAAGTTCTGTCAATGATTTCAAAGACAGGTTTTCTTTTAGTTCCCACAATGTTCTTCTTTAAAGCAGAATAAAGTTCCCTAAACATCCTCTAAAACTGTTCCTAAAACGTATTATAAATGTTGCATTGAGAACATCCTGCTTTTGTTATCATGTAACATTATGGGAACTTTTTATAGAAGAACGTTCTCAACAGCAACATCACCAAAACATCCCCAGAACATTGCAGGTGAAACGCTCCACCTTTGATAATATTTAAAATTACAGGAACGTTTTATAAAAACACATTCTGTCTTCTGAGGTCTCGATAACATCTGGAGAACATTTTCTGAATGTTGGTTTGAGAACGTTCTTCTTTAGTTATCATGGAACATAATCTGACAACATCCTCCAAACATCCTCTGAATGTTAAAACGTTTTGTCTTAGTTCACTTTTAACCTCACAGGAACATTATTAGAAATTATAAATATCCTTAAAACGTTCTTTGAACATCAGATTAAAATGTTTTCTCTCAAAACTTATTAGAACTTGTAGATAACATCAGCTAGCGTTGTGGGAACGTTCTCTGCTTGATGGGTCCAGCTCGATTTTTTTGTTCTTCTAAACACATTTTCAGAATGTTCTGCAACGTTCTTGTGATATTTTAACAGGAACCTTTCTTTTAGTTGCTAGAATGTTCTCAAAGGCAGAACAAAGTTCTGTAAAGATGCTCTAAAAATGTTGTATGTTGCATTGAGAACGTCTTTCCTCTGCTGTCATGTAACATTGAAGGAACATTCTAAAAATGTTATTAAAACATTTTCCAAATATTGCACTGACAGCATCCTTCGTTTGTTGTCATGAAACACTGTGGGCACATTTTATAGAAGAACGTTCTCAACAACACAACATCCTCCAAACATCCTCTGAATGTTAAAACGTTCTGTCTTACTTCACTTTTAACCTCACAGGAACATTATTAGAAATGATAAATATCCTTAAACGTTCTTTGAACATCAGTTTAAAATGTTTTCTTTAGAACATTATTAGAACTTGTAGATAATGTTAGCTAACGTTGCTGGAACGTTCCTCTACTCCACATTGCTTCCCATATTAGAAGTTTGTGACTCCAACCACAGAAGATGGAGTCGACCAGAACGACATTCTTCAGGCTTTAATTCAGCTCCAATGTAAACCAGTGGATGATGTCACCGTTTCCTGTCTTTTTCTAGAGTCAGAGAGCTAACAGGTGCTTAGCTTAGCTTAGCTTAGCTTAGCAAAAAAAGACTAACCTATGGATGTGTCAGCTGGGGGCAACGTTTAGTCTGTTTCTGCACAAAGGTCACGAAACACCAGAACCTTTGAAGCTTATTAACGTGTCATGTCTTAATTCCTTATTGTATTATCGCAGGGCACAAATTCACAGTTAGCTTTTACAGCTTTTATTTTTCAGGGAGTTCGTTACTTGTCAATGTCTAAGGTAGGAGGAGGCTGTCACAGCAGAGCATAGTATTTGAATGAATAGCTTTGTTGTTGCTCTGAAACTCGTAGTATTGCTCTGTTTCCAGTCTTTATGCTAAGCTAAGCTAACCAGTTATTGATCTGAAAGCTGCTCAACTTAATCTGCTTCTCATATTCCTTTAAATCTGAGGATTCCCTCCAGTCTTAACCCTAGATTCTTTGTTTTTTTGTGGATCTGGACGTCCGGTCAGCTTTTCTTCCTCTCATACAACAACAACACAGTCTTTGTTCTCGCTGTAAATATCTCAGTCTTACCATCAAAATCAATCTTTCCGTCCTTGTTTGTGTCTGATTCTCCAAACATCTCATCGATATCTTCCTCTGCAACGTTCTCTCCGGTTTTGAGGAGGATGTCTCCGAACTCCTCACGATCGATGAAACCGTCTCCGTTCCTGTGGGTCAAGAAAATATCGTTTAATTCACAACAGATCTCTCACCGTGGACATTCTCAAACAGTTTACTGGTTAATCCAAAAATACTAAATAAGTAAGGGTTATTGAAGAGCAACATTAGAAGCTTTTTAAACCTACATTATTCGCTAAAAGACGCTAAAGTGCCATGTAGGTTGAAGAGAACAACTTTCCTAATGCGCTTGTAAAATTAGTAATTTGATTTGATGTTAATACATACAGAAGACTTGTTTGTTTGTTTGTTTGCATGATATTAAGAAGCAGATAAATATAAAAAGTTCCATAAAACACAAGTTAATATGCAAGAAAATATTCATCGCAATGTTGTATGTCAGGAACAACAGAATCTTATTATCAGGAACAGAAGATACTAAAAGTTGACAATTTTTTGGCACAGCTTTTTAAAAAACTGGGAAAAAGTTTTAACCTTGGAGACAGAAGAATGTGAGATCTCATGTTTCAGGCAGACGGATTACCAGAGACTAAGATTTCTGAACAGTCTGCTCTATTACTATTGTGTAATTTGTCTCCAAACAACTGCATAGAAACCAGAGTATATTGTATACAAAGTCTGGAACCACTTAGATCCTTTTTTATTCGTTATTTATATGACATCTCACAGGAATTAAAAAGGATCTAAGTGGTAAAGAAGCTCATGAAGTCGTTACTGCTCAGAGCTAAAGGAATACAAAGTTTAACAGAGCTCTGAGTCTTTGTCAGCCTGGCTACAGAGCTGAAGAGGAACCTGGGGTTGTTTTGTGTTTTCCTGTATTAAAGAAAATTTTCCACTATGAAAAAAAATCTCTTCATAAAGAGTTTGTTTTTTATTTATAAATTACTAGACTATTTTTCCAAGCTACGTAAACTTCCTCTAAACTAGTAGAATACCACTTCCTTTCCAGCTTTCGGGACGCGTGCTTTAAAGTCTGCAGCTGGGAATTATACCAAGGAGCAGGTCCTCTCTGAGATAGAACTTTCTTTTTTACAGGTGCAATACTATCAAGTTCAATTCAATTCAATTTTATTTTTATAGCACCAATTACAGTCAAAGTGTCTCAAGGCGCTTTACAGAACCCATATGCCTGAACCCCCAGAGCAGCCCTAAGGCGACAGTGGCAAGAAAAACACCCTTTAAACAGGGGAAAAAACCTCGAGCAGAACCCGGCTCTTTGTGTGGGGAAACCCATCTGCTGCTGGCCGGCAGTTGAGAGGGACAGAAGAGGTAGAGACGTAGAGGTAGAGGAAATGTTGTACACAGTGAGGCGGAAGCATTATTAACAACATAATCCACTTCTGTGGTGGTAAAATTATAATATTTGCCTTCTGATTTATCAGTAAATGTTGCTGAAGTAAATAGAGAGGGTATTACTTCCTTAAATTTAGTTACCGAATTGTCAGACAGACATCTACTGTAACGATATTTATTCTCAACTTCTGTACAATCCATTGTTGTAAATTGAAATGTTATCATAAAATGGTCAGGAAGAAGAGGGTTCTGGGGAAATGCTGTTAACTGTTTGATTTCTATGCCGTAAGTCAGAACGAGGTGAAGGGTGTGAGTAAAACTATGAGTAGGTTTATTTACATGTTGAGAAAAAGCAATTAAGTTCAACATTGAATTAAAAGCTGTCGTAAGACTGTCACTGTCAACATCAACAGGAATGTTAAAGTCTGAACTAAGCACAAAGATGAAAAGTCTGAGAATTGAGATAAATACTCAGAGTAAGGAGCAGGAGGACGATACAGAACAACAAATAAAAATGGTTCCTAAGCTTTCAAATCTGGATGTGTGTGTATATATATAAAAAATAATGAATGTAGTACAATGGGATGTTGACATCGTGTCATACTTGTCAAAAATACGGAAGCATTCTGAAAGTTCCTCTTCACTCTTTCCAGCCTGGTCCTCCTTTAACTGCTGCACCATCATGACCAAGAACTCCTCAAAGTCGATGGTTCCGCTGCCTGAGGAGAACGTCACAAGAGAAAGATTGTTATCACTTCATGGACAGGGATCCCCTCCAGATTCTCCTCAACAGCATGCACGACCTTTTCATTACTCTGTAAACGGTGACCAGGCAGGTGAGATACCAGTTTGGGAACAGACAGACGGCAGACTTTGCAGGTTGGATGAAAAAGGTTCATGAGCTTTTGAAGTACCCTCATAGTTTGACATGATGTGGGATACATTTTTGAAACAGTACAGTTAAACATATTTCTATAAGTGTACTTAAAAAGTTCCCATTGCCACCAGAAAGCGTCACAGGAGAAAGATTATACTGGAAAATAATGCAAGAACATTTTACTTTATTTTTTAATACACTTTTCACTTTTTTTTGATTGATTGAAACAGTGTAGCTTTTTTGTAGACACTGATATAAGGCTTCATGGTGTACAGTTATGCCCCCAAAATTAGAGTTACCCCTCTTATTTCCATGTGAGACAGACAACTTTTGAAGCATCATAGTTTGAGATGATGTGCGATATATTTAAGACACATTATGGTTAAACATATAAACAGTTCTCATCACCAGAAAACATCTCAGGAGAAAGATTGTTGCTGCATTATTTTTCAATAAATTCTCCTTTAATTTTAATACACTTTGTTCACTGATGTTCAAGCTTCACCATGCATTCATGGACAAAGTTCATATTTTAAACCTCCAGATTCTCCTCAACAGCATCCATGACCTTTTCACCTCTCTGTAAATGACCACCATGCAAACAGGATGTCAGTTTGTGAACAGACAGAAGTCAGACTTTGCAAATCGGATGAAAAAGGTTCATCAAGCAACAGTTCAAGAGTTACAGCCCTTGATTTCATGTCATGCAGAGAACTTTTTGAAGTACCCACATAATTTGAGATAATGCACAATATCTTTTTGACACTTTCTCCTCTTGACTGTTCACAAACTTTGATAATCTTTGCTCAACCCTTTGATGCACACCATGGGTCAAAAGTGACCCAAATCCAATGGGAAATGGGTATCTCCTGACCCACACTGCACATCAAGGGGTTAAAGAGACACACCACTGATTTTACACATAAAGATCCGTTCACTAATCACAAGGAGCCTGTAAAAACAGCTGCGTAAAGCCGTCGGTCTGGAGAATGAAAATAACGCGTCGATGTCATCAGGGTTTTCTGGGATTAGAGGTGCCACTCCAATTATTTAACAGAAAATGCAGCCTGAACCGGAGGCCTGACGTTTGACAGATGAGGAAGCTAATTCTTATCTCACCATCCTCATCAACCTCCTCGATGATGGCGTCCAGCTCCTCCCTGGATGGGTTCTGACCCAACATCCTCATCACGGTGCCCAACTCCTTGGTGCTGATGTCACCGCCGCCGTCGGTGTCAAACATGTCGAAGGCGGCCTTGAACTCTGGGAGGCAAGACACAGAAGCAGTTTAAAGTCAGACCAGTGGAAACTAGCAAAGATTTTCTCTTAAATGTTGTCCTTGAAAGTTATTGCTGCTGCAATCAGTACAAGCAGCATGAAGGGAGTTACTGACCAGCAATCATCTCCTCGGTCAGGAAGGACCGGGCGTCACTTTGGGCGTCGGTGGGCTTCACAGGAGAGAATAATGTTGAGAAAGGGAGGAGTGGAAAATTACAAGCTGAGGTGGTCAAAAAAGGAATAATACATCATTGCAGCAGAGCGATGATGGGAGAACAATGGACCTTTACATAGCAAGTGGACAATCACAGCACAAACAGCACGAGTGAAATCAACTTCAACAAAGACTAATTTCTGAAATGAAATCTTTGATGGTGTCATGTGAGGTTTCATGAGAGGAAATGGATTCATTGGAAGTGTATCTGCCCACTCTGGTCCGACTTCAGTCACTTTTTCAAAGAAAGTTACTCAGTTTGCTGCGGAAAAAAAACGTTCTGCATGTTCTGCTCTGTTCTACAGTGTGCTGTAGAGATGTCGTGAACAACTTTCAAAAGATCCTAGAGTTTGCCTCTTTATAGCATTTTGATGATTGTCGGCCTGATGTTCACTGCTTTCAACTTTCACTTAGTACAGTTTGTCTTTACAAATTGATCTTTACATACAGACTGAAATGAGAAAAAGATAAATATTTGCATCCTACTGCATCATATGGATCTTTTATGGGGCAACGTGTGCCTCTGTTGAGGAAAATATGTTTTAAGAATGTTTTTTTTGTAGGTCTTAGGGGGCTAAGATGTCCAAAAGTGCCGGTGCGATCCCTCCGTCTTATATTTAAGCCTGGACAGAAAGCATGAGACTCAACTATTATTGATAAAGTGACAGCCAGGGACAGGAAATAATCAGAAGTTTAATCCTCTGCCATCTGGCCGAACTTGTTAGAGACGCTTCTTAAAGGGGAACAAAGTAAAACATGTTACGTCCAAATTCGGGGGAAAATTTCTGAGGAGAAATTGAATAATGACGTTTTTTTGCAGAAACGGTTTAATCACAGTTTGAACCATCAAATGTGTACTTTAAAACCTCTCAGTTTGTCCAGACTCGGGCATTGTAACTTCAAATTGCACTGCAGACAATACAGTTAATCAAACAGGAATCTGTCCAGACAGCATCTTGTTCACACTGTGAATAGGAGAGAAAAATATCAGTTCTGTCCCAGTACTCAGTTGAGTTGTTGACAGCAAGACACAACTAACAAAGTCATATTTAGATGGATTTAGGTTGATTTTCCCCTTAATTAGTTTACAGACTCGAACAGTGAAGTACTTGTTTGCTCAACAGAACCCTATTAATACATGGAAGACCATTAGTCCACTTTAAAGCTATTTTTAAGATGAGTCTTGGGAGAGGATTTGAGAGGGATTTTCTCAAGGTTGAGCGTCCTAAGTATGGAAAAGGCAGCAAGTCTTCTCACTTTACTCAGCTGTGTGCTTTCTATCTTTAGTATCGCTGCCTTGAATCTAAATATCAATCACATTGAGCTCAGCCACAAAGTGATGGAGCACAAAAGCAGCGAGAGTAGAGAAGCCGGACAGCAGCAGGTTACCAGTCGGAGGAACTAGTTTTTCTGTAGCGAGTATCATAAAAGGCCAAAGTGTGTGAATTAAATTCCCAAGAATTCCAGGAGAGAAAACATCACTTGTTTAGAAATCCAGGTTGTCCTGCAGTGTGAGGATTTGGATCTTCTTTCGTCCTCATCAGTTGAAAACAAACAAAGTCCTCAAAGATTCGTTGAAACTAAATCGCCTCCTCCTTGTCGACTTTTCCCTCCTCTTTCAGTTTTCTGTTTCTTACCATGGCGGCCGGCTGTGCTGATCAACAGACACCAGAACAAACAGCAGACGACTAGAAAAGAAAGCCTCCCCTCTGCACAGGTCAGGTATCTCTGAGGCTTCACTCCCCTCCATAAGTACCCTCTCATCCAGCCACCATTTTACTAAAAATGATCCGGATTGGGCCGCAGAACCCGACTCCAGACAGAAGCCAACCAATCAAATTCGACTTTACTTTGTGCCCTCTTACAATCTCCTGATGGACAACCCCTTGTTTTGGCACACCATCCGATCCCCCATATTTAGAGAACAGACAAGCTCACTGACATTTATTGAAAAAAAAAAAAAAAGAAAACACTGCAGCAGGCATCAGGCAGCTGGAGGTTATTTTGGCAGCGGATCAACTGGGCATCTCAGCGCGGACGGACGCTTGATTACACATACTGCACAAGAACCGGGGCTCGTGCACGCTCGCACACATCACACACACTCAGATTAACACCTCCCGGCGTGCACGGATTCAGCCCTCTCCCGGTGTCCGTTGGCCCATCCATCTGCCGGCTCTGCTGCTGACTTGCCCTTGCACCTTTGACATCTGTAACATAAGAGGTGTGAAAATGCACTTGTGATCCTGCACAGCTGTACCTCGTCTTTAACCATTTGAGCTGCTGGTTTCTCACTCCATCAACGAGTAAACAAACTAAACGCAGCTCATGTAACCAGCAACGTGTAATTAGTTGTCAGTCAAATCGCAACGCTTAATGAGAAATAACTGAAAACCCCATTCTTGGAAGCGACCCTTATCAACAGTGTATTGTTTATTCCACCCCGTATCTCTAAATGAGGATGGTTATTTTTAAATCTAGCATTTTTTTTTAGTATTTCTGGTCTTTAAGCAGCCATCAGAACCTTTCATCGGTACAAACCTTGACTCACCACAGGAAGAGTCCATGAATGAACCATGAGGTCTCACTTATTCAGACATCCCAGCAAGCAGAGAATGCAGCATCAACTAACGTTACCTAAAAGTCCTAATAATGCTTGAAAGAAAACATTTTAACTTGATGTTCGAAGACCATTTTAAAGATATTTACTATTTCAAGACAGAACGTTCTAACATTTGGAGGATGTTTGGAGGATGTTGTCAGATTATGCTCCATGATAACTAAAGAAGAACGTTCTCAAACCAACATTCAGAAAATGTTCTCCAGATGTTATTGAGACCTCAGAAGACAGAATGTGTTTTTAGAAAACGTTCCTGTAATTTAAAATATTAACAAAAGTGGAACATTTTACCTACAATGTTCTGAGGATGTTTTGGGGATGTTGCTGTTGAGAACGTTCTTCTAGAAAACATTCCCTCAATCTCATATGACAACAAAGGAAGAAGGTTTTCGATGCAACATTTGGAAAATGTTTTAAAAACATTTTAGAGCGAGCGTCTTTAGGGAAGTTTATCCTGCCTTTCAGAAGAACATTCTGTTAACTAAAAGAAAATTTCTCTCTGAAAACATCGCTAGAATGTTGCAGGGCTTTTTGCTGACAAACCATCTATTCCACATGGTGCTATGACGATTAAAAGTTTCACTAATATGCACTTTTTAAAGCTTTCTCTGGTAGATTATTAGAAAATAGACCTTTTAGGTGATGTTAGTTAACGTTGTGGATAAGATCTCTGCTGACTGCACCCAGTTATGATATATATGGTATAAGTACTCATGCTGCAGCATTTTTCTTTTTCCAACACTGTAATCATCTCACTCTGTTATCATCACTTTATATTTATAATGGATGTTGACTGGGGAGGAGGAACAGGTGTTTTTAAAGTGGCTCATGGAAGGAACGCTGCACAAAAGGTAGCTTTGACTTATAGAAAACATTTCAGCTTAAACCAGAGCGGTGGACACAGACTTGGTCGTCACTCGAGCCTGTTGCACGGCTAAAAAGACAAATACCCAAGAAACAAATAGTTTTACTTGTCTGGTAGATGCTCATCACAAAAAGATTCTTTTCCACCAAGTCAACTGAACGAAACAGTCAAGTAAATCCAATAAGCAGCAAGGCTCTGCAGTGTCTAAGCTGTTTCGTTAGAAATCACTTTTCACCCAGAGCACCATCTGATCGGCATGGAAACAGGACCTCTTACCTTCAGATCCACGAGTATGCACAGGGCACATTTATTTAAAATGAGGCGGTAACTATTGCTAAAAGCTGCAAATAATTACAGGAGCTGACTAATTGAGTACAGCTTAAGTGTCCAGGGAGGCTGGTAGCCAGGAAATTAAAAATAAGAACAAGCTTCACCAGAATATGAAGTGCAGCTCAGGATGGTGAGGGGACCGCACATATTGACCTAAGTCAAAAAGTTACACCTTTCAGGCAGAAGTTTTCTGTCATTAACCCACAGAAGAGGTTGACCCTGTGGTGCCATGTATGAACCTTGTAAAGAAAGCTCTAAGTTCATAAAATAATGGATCACAGTGTTCCAGCAGCGATAGTTTCAGTCCAGAAATGAGCACCAGCCACAGTTTTAAGCTGACCATGTGTGGTGTATCATGAATAAGAGTTGATTCAACATCCTGGACACCTCACATCATCCTGAATGTCAGACGTTTATAAAATAACTGAAAATCTGATCAGTAGAGCCAAATAGTGCTCTTCCACACAGCAGCTGCTGACGAATTAAAGTTTGAATTCAGTGATTTAATTTAAGGATTTCAAGTTGT
This sequence comes from Acanthochromis polyacanthus, assembly GCF_021347895.1. NCBI lineage: Eukaryota > Metazoa > Chordata > Actinopteri > Pomacentridae > Acanthochromis > Acanthochromis polyacanthus. The sequence goes on from NC_067118.1 coordinate 7,251,537, forward strand.
GTTGATGCAGAAAAATTTAGAATTGGTTCAACTTACAAATTTAACTAGAATCAAGGCATCTCTGCTTCTGCGTGTCTCACTGTTCTGTACACATCTGGATCTTCTTCAGACTCACCAGGTGTTTTGCTGGAGAACGAGTGTCGACTTTGAAGTTCTGGATGAGCCCAATGATCCACACACCTTAATAAAAGTCCATCTATCCATTCTCTATACACCGCTTTATCCTCACTAGGGTCGTGGGGGCTGCTGGAGCCTATCCAAGGTGAAGCCAGGGGACACCCTGGACAGGTCACCAGTCTGTCACAGGGCTACATATACAGACACACAATCACACTCACACCTATGGACAATTTAGAAACACCAACTAATCTCAGCATGTTTTTGGACGTGAGTGGAAGCCAGGGAACAGGGAGGAAACCCACACATGCACAGGGAGAACATGCAAACTCCATGCAGAAAGATCCCAGGCCCAGCCCGGGATTCGAACCGGGGATCTTCTTGCTGTAAGGCAAAAGTGCTAACCACTACTCCACTGTGCAGCCCACTTTAGAGCTAAATAAAAATAAATATAAATAAATACATAAAATAAATATTTTACAAATATTTGTCAGCACTTATTAGAGCTTAGTGCTAACCAATACGCCACTGTGCAGCCCCTTAATAAAAGTATGATGGCTAATTCAAATATTTATATTTCAAGACCTTTTTTAGAACATCTTGAGAACTTTATTCTGCCTTTAGGAAGAACGTTCTGGGATCGAAAAGAAAACCTCCCACTGAAAATATTACGAGAACTTTGAATATCTTTCTTGAAAACAACAAAATAATTCTAGCCGCGTATTCTCCTCCTGCCACAGATCCTCAGTGGGAAGACAAGACTCAGGTGAAACTAATGAGGACGGTCAAAAAAGGAGGGAAACACAGGCAACAAGAGGAAGTAAAAAGACCAGAACACAAAAAGGAAGGCAATTTAACAAAATAAAACAGGAAGTAACTGAAAAGACCTCCACACAGACAGAGAGACACACACAGGGATCTGACTAGAACTGTTTTGTTTTAAAAAAAAACATTCTGAGAAAATTCTGCAGAATTCTTGTCATGTTTTCACCCGAAAGTTTCTATTAGTTCCCAGAATGTTCTTAAAGGCACTCTAAAAATGTTCTGGAAGCATTTTATGAACCTTGCATCGAGAACATCCTTCCTTTGTAATCATTGTGGGAACGTTTTTTAGAAGAACGTTCTCAACAGCAACATCCCCAAAACATCCCCAGAACATCGTAGGTAAAATGTTCCACCTTTGTTTATGTTTTAAATTACAGGAACGTTTTGTAAAAACACATTCTGTCTTCTGAGGCCTCAATAACATCTGGAGAACGTTTTCTGAATGTTGGTCTGAGAACGTTCTTCTTTAGTTATCATGGAACATAATCTGACAACATCCTCCAAACATCCTCTGAATGTTAAAATGTTCTGACTTAGTTCACTTTTAACCTCACAGGAACATTATTAGAAATGACAAATATCCTTAAAACATCTTTGAACATCAGATTAAAATGTTTTCTTTCAATCGTTAGAACTTGTAGGTAATGTTGGCCAATGTTTTGGGAACGTTCCGTGCTTTCTGGGTTCCTCTTTGATCCAACTGTAACTTTTGTTCTAAAAACATTCAGATGTTTTGCAAAGCTAAGTAACGTTTTCAGAGGGAAATTTTCTTCTTGTTCCCAGAATGTTCTTCTTTAAGGCAGAAAATGTTCTCCAAAGATGCTCTAATGATGTTCCTTAAACATTTTCCAAATATTACCCTGAGAATGTCCTTCTTTTGTTATAATGTAACATTGAGGGAACGCTTCCCACCCACCTTTAGCTGTATTTTGTGTTCGTTTTTTGCCAGTTTGTTAATGTTTAATTAAACACATCACGTGCACCATGAGGCTGAAAACACAACCCAACTGTTCAACTTGTAAAAATAACACATCATCATCTCATCTCTCTCCCTTTACACTCATCACCCTTTACACCTTTTCCCTCCTCTTTTATTCTTTCCCTTTTCTAATCTTTCCACCACCCTCCGACTGTTTTCCAGGTTTTGATCCTTGCCGTCTCCTCTTTCCATCTTAACCTCCCCTCACCCCTCTCAGTCGTCACCCCCTTCCTTCCCCGGAGGACTTTAGTGCAACTTCAGCCTCTGTGCCGTCCGACTTATGTCACCTCCGTCACCGAGCGAATGTTTGCCAACTGACTGACAGCAGCAGCTGAGGCTCAAGACTTCCCAGCAGCGCTTCTCAGCTACAAGGAAAAAGAAAGGTGTGAATGAGTTAGGTCACTTTGGGTTATGTTTTTTAAACGAAGACCAAGATGAAATTGGTGTCTTAATTTCTTATTGCAGCAGCTTTCTTTCTGTTTCATCTCTTCCTACGTTCCTCTCTCGTACCTCCGTCTATTCCTGGACATTCCCCAGGCAGCAGCTGAGCCCTGCAGACAAACACACCCTAAATAAGGCTGGAGTTATGCCATCGCTCCTCCCCTGCAGCCCTCCATCTTGAGCCCTTCACTCCTCTTATGTCTCTTTCTGCCTCTTCCTTTTCCTACAGAGCTCTAGAACACTGTCCAGTACAGAGCTGGAAACCTGAATAAAAACCCCACAGCTGTGTGGTTTTTATTCAGGTTTTATTCTTACCCTGTCTATTTGTCATATTTTTAGTCAAAATGTCTCATCCCACTGATTTAAGATAAATTCACTTAACAAGTGACATTTCAGCAGATGGAGGGACTTGTTTTAAGACACTGCATCTTAAATATCTTGTTAAGTCAAACAATCTGGAAATTATCTTGTTTTGAGCTGAATTTTACAAGAAAACTCAAAATAAGTTTAACCCTCGTGTCATTCTGTGGGTCAAATTGACCGGTTTTAAAGTTTGTAAATGTGGAAAAAAATATTTTCACAGTGAAACTTCTGATGTCCACGTTTTCAACATTTTTGGGAAATTTTTGAACATTTTTTGTTGGGAAAAAAAGAAATGTTAAAAATGTTTCTTAAGAACATTCTCCTCCAAAAAATCAACCAAAATCCAGCGAAATTCACTAGATTTTGCTTGATTTTTTAATGAATATTCTTAAAGAAAATATTAGAAGTTTTACTGATATATCACTGATATTTATGTAATCACTTTAGATATTTTTAGGATATTTTTTGAAGATTTTTACTAATTTTTTGGAAATATTTAGAAGAATTTTCTTTGCAAATTTAGGGGATTTTTTCAAAATAAAACTTTTAAGGGAAACTTTTAAGGAATTATTGGAATTTTCTTTCAGAAGGTTTTTCAAATACTCAGAAATTTGGGGATTATTTTTTTTGCTTATATTTTGGATTTTTTTCAGACAAGGAAACAATATTTTTTGGTGCAAGTAAATGAGGACAACAGGAGGTTTATTACATCTCAAATTAGGAGGCTACATGAAAGTGAAAATCTATTTTTGAATGAAAAACTGCTATTTTTTTTTCGTATATCAGGCGTATTTTTATGACACCTAAGCATGACAATCCTGGTAAAATGTAGCTTAAAATAAGTTTTCTCAGCTAATTCTGAGATCTCAAGATTTTAAATATCATAGCTTATTTCAAGAAATCTTACCAAGCTATTTTTCTTTTGTTCTATTGACAGATTTTTTCTTTACTTATTTCAAGGTAAAAGTTCCTTGAAATAAGTTTTTTTTTTCTTGTTTTGAGAGGGGCTTTTTTTCCAGTGTGATGTCACCTTTAAATGAGATCTTCGGTGGACTTGTTTTACTTAAACCCTCTGTGGTCATTTTCAGTCGTAACTACAACTGGTCAAGCTTTGTTTTCTTAGATATCTCCCAAATTTAATCTTTATCATTTAGATGAACTCTACAGTAGTCACAGTAAGTTTGTATGCAAGTTATGGGGTTTTCTGTAGCATCACTATGAGGTTTATATCTGTAATTATGAGTGAAATGTCACAACTATATTATTTTATGTTCTAATATATTACACACGTGGACAAAATTGTTGGTACCCCTCAGTTAAAGAAGGAAAAACCCACAATTCTCACTGAAATCACTTGAAACTCACAAAAGTAACAGTAAATAAAAATTTATTGAAAATTAAATAATCAAAATCAGCCATCACTTTTGAATTGTTGATTAACATAATTATTTAAAAAAAACAAACTAATGAAATAGGGCTGGACAAAAATGATGGTACCCATAACTTAATATTTTGTTGCACAACCTTTTGAGGCAATCACTGCAATTAAACGATTTCTGTATTTGTCAATGAGCGTTCTGCAGCTGTCAACAGGTATTTTGGCCCACTCCTCATGAGCAAACAGCTCCAGTTGTCTCAGGTTTGATGGGTGTCTTCTCCAAATGGCATGTTTCAGCTCCTTCCACATATGTTCAATGGGATTCAGATCTGGGCTCATAGAAGGCCACTTTAGAATAGTCCAACGCTTTTCTCTCAGCCATTCTTGGGTGTTTTTGGCTGTGTGTTTTGGATGGTTGTCCTGTTGGAAGACCCATGACCTGCGACTGAGACCAAGCTTTCTGACACTAGGCAGCACATTTCTCTCCAGAATGCCTTGATAGTCTTCAGATTTCATCGTACCTTGCACACTTTCAAGACACCCTGTGCCAGATGCAGCAAAGCAGCCCCAAAACATTACTGAGCCTCCTCCATGTTTCACCGTAGGGACAGTGTTCTTTTCTTCGTATGCTTGGTTTTTGAGTCTATGAACATAGAGTTGATGTGCCTTACCAAAAAGCTCCAGTTTGGTCTCATCTGTCCAAAGGACATTCTCCCAGAAGCTTTGTGGCTTGTCAACATGCATTTTTGCAAATTCCAGTCTCGCTTTTTTCAGCAGTGGTGTCCTCCTTGGTCGTCTCCCATTAAGTCCACTTTGGCTCAAACAACGACGAATGGTGCGATCTGACACTGATGTACCTTGGCCTTGGAGTTCACCTTTAATTTCTTTGGAGGTTGCTCTGGGCTCTTTGGATACAATTCAAACGATCCGTCTCTTCAATTTGTCATCAATTTTCCTCTTGCGGCCACGTCCAGGGAGGTTGGCTACTGTCCCGTGGGTCTTGAACTTCTGAATAATATGAGCCACTGTTGTCACAGGAACTTCAAGCTGTTTAGAGATGGTCTTATAGCCTTTACCTTTAAGATGTTTGTCTATAATTTTTTTTCGGATGTCCTGGGACAATTCTCTCCTTCGCTTTCTGTTGTCCATGTTCAGTGTGGTACACACCTTTTCACCAAACAGCAGGGTGACTACTTGTCTCCCTTTAAAGAGGCAGACTGACTGATTATGAGTTTGGAAACACCTGTGATGTCAATTAAATGACACACCTGAGTTAATCATGTCACTCTGGTCAAATAGTTTTCAATCTTTTATAGAGGTACCATCATTTTTGTCCAGGCCTGTTTCATTAGTTTGTTTTTTTAAATAATTATGTTAATCAACAATTCAAAAGTAATGGCTGTTTTTGATTATTTAATTTTCAATAAATTTTTATTTATTGTTACTTTTGTGAGTTTCAAGTGATTTCAGTGAGAATTGTGGGTTTTTCCTTCTTTAACTGAGGGGTACCAACAATTTTGTCCACGTGTGTATATATTATCGATATTAGATTAGATCAGATCAGTTTTATTGCCATTACACAGAGTATGAAGACAATCAAATGTAGTTTAACATCTAACCAGACATGCAAAAGCAGCAGGAACTCATGAATTCAAATATATAACAGTGTTGGAGCCAAAATTTATGCAGTTTGTGCAGTCGGTAATTTGTGTATAATTTGATTTAGTTTAGTAGTAAGTTAAGTAGACAACTTTTATTCTGAGTTAATATTAATTGTATAGAATGCTTTCTTTTGTGTTGTTATTTTTGTTGTTGGTGTGGCTATGTGCCCGCCCACTCATTATGTCCAGGTGACTGCAGCACCTGGATATAGGTGGGCGATCGCACGGGGCCGGGAGGCTTTTTGTTCTTGGCAGCCACACAGTTTAAGACCGCTGGCGCTGATGTGGTAAGCGTTGTTCTTTTTACTATTTGGCCGGTTTTGGATTGCCGCTGCTGGTAAGAAGATCGATGTTTTTTTTGTCGTTTTGATTATGCAATAAATGAATTTATGGAAATGCAAATTCTGGACTGAGGCGTTTGGATTTGAGTGTAACATGGACAGCGCTGGGCGCGTCTGACTGAACGTTCACGAACAAAAGCCTGTGCATCTTTTTACTGGAAAAAGATTGCGATAATATTCGTCTTAAACTCGACTGCCTGAGGAAAGTCGGCGGCTTTGTGTGGCCATCGCAACGTTGATTACAGATTTGGAAACTGGAAAATGTTTGTGCGTGGATTGGTGATTGTGCTGCTGATGCCTGTTTACTGTTGTCGGAGTTACTACAGACCGTCTCGGATTAATGAATGATTGGAAGCGCAGCGTTCGCTGATGGACATGCCCACTCAGCGCGACGTCATGCAGGTTTGGAATGTACGACATTGACGGAGTGACTGAGCATGTGCGATGATTAAATGTGGAAAAGAGGATTTCATTGTGTGTATTGGTGATATTTGAGCAGAAGACAATGGATGAAGATGTCTTGCATAATATTCATTCTGAGCAACAAAAATGTGGTGTTGAAAATGCTGAAGTGGAAAATGTGGTGCAACCTGCAAAAGAAAAAAGGGTGATCAAACACACTGAAAAAGGTTTGGAATTGCTTTTGTTGAACGCTCAGAAAACAAGGAACTTGAATTGCAGACAGGCTAAACAATTAATGGAAACAATGAAGGAGCTGATGCAATCAAATGAAAATGCAAATAAAATCAAAGGTTATGTGGAAGAAATAAACAGGCTCTGTGAAGCGGCACATGTATGTCAAAAATCAATGAAAGATTATCTACCTGAAAATGAATATGAAAAACAAGTTCAATGGCTTAAACACAAAATCAAAAGGCTTACTGCTTTTGTACAGGATGTGCAGATATGGTTGGCTGAAATCAAAGAACCTTCTGTGGAATATGGACATCAAATAATTTCACTCCCTGTTGCTGAAGATGACAAGCAGTCAAGTGTTACAAGCTCGGAAGACGTTGGACCCAATGACAGTGTTTCAAATGCCCCAAAATCAAAATCAAAGTCTGGTGCATCAAGTATATCTTCAACATCACATGCTCGCATTCAAGCAGAAGCTGAAAGAGCTGCCATCATGGAGCGGGTTGCAGCCCTAAATAAAAAACATGAACTTGTGGCACAACAGGAGCAATTAAAAAGAAGACAAGAACAGTTGGAACTAGAAACAGAGCTTGCCGCAGCTAATGCAAAAATCAGTGTTCTTGAGGCCGTCGGATCAACGCACGTTTCTAGAGCATCATCCAGATCTGATGGAATGAATGATTATTTCCGACAAGGTGCTGTGCAAAACTCAAATGTGGATGAACACTTACCAGAAAGAGTGCAGCCAACGCAGGTGGTGAAGCCAAAAACAACCCAAACACAACCTGTCAATCCTCCTGTAATGCAGTACTTTCCTGGGGAGAACATGCAAAGTCACAGGGAAACCGTTACACAGCAGCAGTACCACAGACCTGGAATGGTGGAGAGATCTGACACTGTTCCTCAGAAAGATGACACTGGCATAAACAACTTAACTGAAATCATGGAAAAGCAAAACAAAATAACCGAAGCACTTGTAAAACAACACAATATGTCATAACTACCTTCACTCGCCGTACCAGTTTTTAAAGGTGATCCACTGGAGTATTTATTTTTTATGAGAACGTTTGAGCGGACAGACAATAACAAAGACAGACTTAACTTTCTTGAGCAGTTCACTAACGGCCAACCAAGGGAGCTGGTGAGAAGCTGCCAGTACATGTCCCCAGACAGAGGATATTGGGAGGCAAAGAAGCTGTTGAAAAAACATTTTGGTGACGACTACACAATCGCAACAGCCTACTTAGAGAAAGCAATCAGCTGGCCATCCATAAAGGTGGAAGATGCCGAAGGCTTGAAGTGCTTCTCGTTGTTTTTAAACAGCTGTCTTAACGCCATGAAATCAGTGGACTACCTGGATGAACTGGACCATTTATCTAATATGAAAAATATTGTTTCTAAGCTGCCTTTCAAGCTAAAAGAGAAATGGAGGGCCAAAGCTTGTGACTTGCAAGGTCAGGGTGGCAGAAGAGTCCGATTTGCAGATTTGGTGCAGTTTGTGGAAAGTCAATCTCAAATCTGGTCTCATCCAGTATTTGGCAGTTTAAAAGACTCCATGCCAGCTTCAAGAAGTAGTTCCCCAGTGCAACAGCTGCCAAGATCCAACATGGTGAGAAGGAGCAAGAGTGGTTTTGTTACCAGCGTGTCACCTGTAACAAAGCAACCAGCAGAGGGCAGTGTTCTTCTTAGTTCAAATGCCAAAACATACGACCAGCTTTGTTTATTTTGCAAAGAGACACACAAATTGGACTCCTGCTCTCAGTTGAATAAAAAAAGTCACAAGGAAAAATTAGAGTTTTTGAAGAAAAGAGGTGTTTGTTTTGGATGTTTGGAAGCAGGCCACATGAGCAAAGGATGTTCAGAGACTCACCTGTCATGTGTGTTCACTCAAGCACCCCACCATCTTACATATTGCCAGTAAGGAAGCAATTACAAGTTGCAAGGACCACAAAGAAAAATCTATCACAAGCGGCCTGGTGGAAATTGACAAAGAAAATGTATCAAGTTTGGATGTTGATGAACTGGAATCCATCCTTGCTATTGTCCCTGTGAAAGTTAAAAACAAAAAAAAATAACAAAACAACGTTGACATATGCATTCTTGGACCCAGGCAGCACAGACTGTTTTTGTACCAAGGCACTTCTGGAAAGACTTCAGCTGACTGCCAGACCAACTGACATACTTCTGCGTACAATGAATAATGTGCAAGTTGTGAAGACAGCTGCCACACCTGGACTGGAGACTAGTAGCTTAAATGGCAACAAGCACATTGATCTTCCTGAAGTGTACATGCATGAAGAAATCCCTGTAAAAAAGGAAAATATCCCAACCGTCGAGGATCTGGAACGATGGCCATATCTGAAAGAAGTAAAACTCCCTCAGATTGACGCAGATATTGGCCTGCTGATTGGCAGCAATGTTCCAAAAGCACTGGAGCCATGGAAAGTCATAAGCAGCAAGGAAAATGGACCATATGCTGTTCAGACTGCCCTGGGATGGACCGTAAATGGACCTTTTAGAAAGACTAGTGTTTCAAAAAAAGGAAAACAAATTGTCATGGCTCACCGTATTTCTGTTGTAAAACTAGAGGAGTTGATACAACAGCAGGTCAAACAGGACTTTCCAGAGTGTCAGCAGGAGGAACGTCTTGAGATGTCACAGGAGGGCAGAATGTTCATGGAAAGTGTTTCCACGTCCATCAAGCTGGTAGATGGGCACTATAGTGTTGGATTGCCACTAAGGAGAAAGGACACAAAATTTCCAAACAACTACAGTGTTGCTGAGCAGAGAACCCTGAACTTGAAAAGAAAGTTTGCAAGAAATAGCAAGTTCTATGAAGAGTACAAGATGTTTAGGCAAACCTGTTGGACAAAGGATTTGCTGTAAAATTAACAGCCCAGGACAAGGCCAGAAGCAACCAAAGAATTTGGTACATACCACATCATGGTGTGTATCACCCGAAGAAAAACAAGCTGAGAGTTGTCTTTGATTGTGGCGCTAGCTATCAAGGTACCTGCCTAAATGACCATCTGCTGCAAGGGCCAGATTTGACCAATAGTCTTATTGGTGTCCTCACTTGATTTCGTCAGGAACCTGTTGCCTTCATGGCAGATATTGAAGGGATGTTTCATCAGGTCAGAATCCCAGAGGAAGATTCTGACCTTCTGAGATTTCTCTGGTGGCCTGACGGGGACTGGAGCAAAGAACTGGAGGTGTACAAAATGGTTGTGCACATATTTGGAGCCACATCTTCTCCTAGCTGTGCCAACTTCTCGCTGCAGCAGTGTGCAAAAGATAATTCAGCAGAATTTAATACCCAAACAATTTCCACCGTACTCCGGAACTTTTATGTAGATGATTGTCTCAAGTCTGTCGAAACTGAGGATGAAGCACTGACTCTAGCTCAAAACCTGATCGCTCTGTGTGCCAGGGGGGGCTTTAGGCTAAACAAGTGGGTCAGCAATAGCAGAGCACTGATTTTATCTATAGCAAAAGAAGACCGAGCCACAGAGGTGAAAAACCTGGATTTTGATCAAGACATCCTGCCTGTCGAAAGAGCACTAGGTGTACAGTGGTGCATTGAAACAGACTCCTTCGAATTTAAAACCCAGCTCCATGACAAACCACTTACCCGGCGTGGGATCCTATCAACAGTTAGTTCTGTCTACGATCCGCTTGGAATGCTGGCTCCAGTCATCCTTCCTGCTAAACAGCTCTTACAAGAGCTCTGCTGCTTAAAACTTGGATGGGATGAGGCAATTCCTGAACATCTCCATCATATTTGGTCCACCTGGTTGAGAGATTTAAGGTTATTAGAGAACTACAAGGTCAAGCGTTGCTTTAAGTCTGATGGATTTGGACAGCTTGCCTCAGCACAGCTGCATCATTTTGCAGATGCAAGTGAGAGAGGTTATGGCACTGTCTCTTACTTAAGAATGTCAAACAAGCACCAAGTTCACTGTGCTTTTGTTATAGGAAAAGCCAGAGTGGCGCCTCTAAAGCCGGTCACTATACCAAGAATGGAGCTCACAGCAGCTACCGTCGCAGTAAAAATGGATAAAATGCTAAGAGGAGAGCTTGAGGGCCCCCTTGGACCATCAGTCTTTTGGACTGACAGCACATCAGTGCTTAAATACATCAAGAACGAAACTTCCAGATTTAACACTTTCGTTGCTAATCGAGTGGAAACAATCAGATCAGCTTCTAATGCTGCTCAGTGGAGATATGTTAACGGTAGCCTGAATCCTGCTGATTGCGCTTCAAGAGGCGTTTCAGTGCCTAGCTTCTTAAAATCTACAAACTGGATTTCAGGCCAGGAGTTTCTTCAGCTTCCTGAAGCTGAATGGCCAAAGACTCCTGATTCAGACTTAGCACTTTCTCCTGAAGATCCAGAGGTGAAAATGCTTGTAGTAAACACTGCCACTGTGGAAGAGAGAAGAAGCAGTGTCACCAGAATGCTTTTGAAGTACTCTGACTGGTACCACCTGAAAAGAGCTGTGGCTTGGATTCTTCGTGTAAAAGCTGCATTAAAATTAGCAAGTGCTAAGAAAAGAAAAAAGGACTTACTTGGAAATAAACAAGACGAGGACAACAAACCGACTCTCTCTCTGGAAGATCTGCAAGAGGCTGAAGTTGCAATCATTCAGTTCTGCCAGGAGACTCATTTTGCAGATGAAATAACTACTTTAAGGAAAGGCAACGCAGTAAAAACAAGCAGCCATCTTCATAGGCTCTCACCAATTCTGCAAGATGGACTGATAAAAGTTGGTGGGCGATTAAGTAAATCTGCTATGCCATCAGAATCTAAGTACCCTATCATCCTGCCAACCAACCATCATGTGACACAACTCATTATTCGACACATTCATGAGAGCATCGGACATAGTGGCAGAAATCACACACTGTCACGTCTAAGACAGCGATTCTGGGTACCCGGAGCAATCTCAGCTATTAGAAGGATCATCTCCAAATGTGTCACCTGCAAAAAGATAAGTGCGGTGAAGGGTGAACAACTAATGGCTGACTTACCAAGGGAGCGAGTCACTCCAGATGAACCACCTTTTACTAATGTGGGTGTGGACTTTTTTGGCCCATTTGAAACAAAGCGTGGAAGATCAACTGTGAAACGCTATGGCGTTATTTTTACCTGTCTCAATCTTAGAGCTGTCCACATTGAGGTTGCACACACTCTGAACACTGATTCCTGCATTAATGCAATAAGGAGATTTGTTTCCAGAAGAGGTCTGGTTAAAGTTATGAGGTCAGACAACGGAACAAATCTCATCAGTGCAGAGCGTGAGCTACGAGAAGCAGTTCAAAGTCTAGACAACATAAGGATTCAATCTGCTGCTCTGAAAAAAGGAATTTCATGGTTGTTCAACCCACCTACAGGATCTCACCATGGAGGCGTCTGGGAGAGACAAATTCGTTCAATTCGCCGAATTCTCAGCGCCTTACTACGCCAACAAACATTGGATGATGAAGGGCTCACCACCTTACTCTGTGAAGTTGAAGCCATCATTAATGACAGGCCGATCACAACAGCTTCCAATGACCCGATGGACCTGGAACCCTTAACACCAAATCACCTGCTACTCCTTAAAACACAGCCCTCTCTACCACCTGGAATCTTCAGTCAAGATGACGTATACAGCAGAAGGAGATGGCGTCAGGTACAATTTATGGCTGACATGTTTTGGAAAAGGTGGATAAAAGAATATCTCCCTGAGCTGCAATCAAAACACAAATGGACCAAGAAATCACAAAACTTTGAACCAGGAGATATTGTTCTACTCATTGAAGACACAGCTCCAAGAGGCTCTTGGCTTATGGGCCAAGTTGTGAAGACATTTCCGGACTCCAAAGGTCTTGTGAGGCAGGTTCAAGTCCGGACCAAGACCAGCACCTTCTACAGGCCTATCACTAAACTGGTTTTCCTCTTGAAGACGACAATGGAAGTCTGACACACATACACACACAACCCCATACAATCCCTTATTCATTGGTGCACATTATGGACATATTATGATATTATGGACTGTTGGACTCATTTGGTCTCATCATTTATACCCTGACTGAAGTATGTTACTCGTAAGTGACAAAAGAATGTTTTGGCTCATATATTTTGTTGAATTAATTGCCATTTGTTTTTGTTTTTTTAAAAAAAAGCCAATTAGGGGCCGGAATGTTGGAGCCAAAATTTATGCAGTTTGTGCAGTCGGTAATTTGTGTATAATTTGATTTAGTTTAGTAGTAAGTTAAGTAGACAACTTTTATTCTGAGTTAATATTAATTGTATAGAATGCTTTCTTTTGTGTTGTTATTTTTGTTGTTGGTGTGGCTATGTGCCCGCCCACTCATTATGTCCAGGTGACTGCAGCACCTGGATATAGGTGGGTGATCGCACGGGGCCAGGAGGCTTTTTGTTCTTGGCAGCCACACAGTTTAAGACCGCTGGCGCTGATGTGGTAAGCGTTGTTCTTTTTACTATTTGGCCGGTTTTGGATTGCCGCTGCTGGTAAGAAGATCGATGTTTTTTTTGTCGTTTTGATTATGCAATAAATGAATTTATGGAAATGCAAATTCTGGACTGAGGCGTTTGGATTTGAGTGTATCATGGACAGCGCTGGGCGCGTCTGACTGAACGTTCACGAACAAAAGCCTGTGCATCTTTTTACTGGAAAAAGATTGCGATAATAAACAGTATAAACAGTATTAATGCTATGAGAAAAATGCTGTATATTTACAAGATGAGCAGTATGAACAATAGATAGGAGGTGAGGATATATGCAGTACATAGACAGTATAAAAACATAAACAGTGAAAATCGAAGGAGAAGGGAACTAAAAATGCCATTAAATTTGGTCTGAACATCTATTTTCCCTGCATGATGAATCATAACTTTTATATAATCTTAATGAGAACAATTTCCCCATTTATTTCATTTCCTATTCATGTTGACGTGCTAATGTTTTGTGGACATTAGAACCAAGTAGAAATTAAAATTTGTGGTTTCATGAGTCCTTTATTCACTTTGTGCAAAAGTAGTGTGCATGAATCTTTGGCTAACAGCTCAATACAATAACTGTGTTATGTGTTCTCCTATTTAAAAGACTAAAACTGCCCCAACCAGCATAAATCCTGCCTCATATTATATTTGTAGTGTTTACCTCTGCAGTGCAGTTACACTCCTGCAGCACCAGGGGACAGTCTGCACCTTCAGTCAAAGCTGAATTTTCCTGGTTTCCAGAATCTATTGCACAGTAGAAATCCAGAATTAATCTGAGCTCACAAAACTTCTTCCAACCAAAGCATGCTGATGGACTAATGCAGGTTTAATCCTGCATAATGAACTGCTGTAATGTGATTCTCTGCATCAAAACATTAGAAATCTATTTTAAAAAATCAGCTGAGAGAGAATGCTCGCAATGTAAAGAGAGCTGCACTTGCAGCAATTATCAGTTTTTTATGGACAGTATCGATGATGATACTTAAAAAAAAAAACTTCCTGAGTTGATAACCTGCTTTGTTGGGTTCAGTGAAGCCAGATAATGAAAAGATTCCACAGGAGTCTATCCCAGCTGACTTGGGTGAAGGCAGGGGACACCCTGGACAGGTCGCCAGTCTGTCACAGGGCTACATACAGTGGGGCCAATAAGTATTAGGCAACTTAAAAATTGCCCAATTTTTAATGTGATGTGGTCGGATGACACTTATTGACCACCCATTTTCACAAATAAATTGTTTAAAAATCATACAATGTGATTTCCTGGAATTTTTTTTTACATTCTGTCTCTCACGCTTGATGTGTTCCTATGATGAAAATTGCCAACCTCTCTTATCTTTTTAAATGGATGAACTTGGAAATTTTTAAGTTGCCCAATACTTATTGGTCCCACTGTATATAGACAAACAATCACACTCGCATTCACACCTACGGACAATTTAGAGTAATCAATTAAGCTCAGCATGTTTTTGGACTGTGGGAGGAAGCCGGAGTACCCAGAGAAAACCCACGAATGCACAGGGAGAACATACAAACTCCATGCAGAAAGATCCCAGGCCCAGGGATCGTCTTGCTGCAAGTCGAAAGTGCTAACCACTACAACACTGTGCAGCCCATTCATGTAAACAATATCTCCATAATCAGCAACAGGCAAGAAGGTGGCAGCAACAAGCCATTTCCTGGCATTTAAAGAAAAACAGGATTTGTTCTTGAAAAAGAAACCCAATTCTAATTTCAGTTACAGAGACATCAGAGACTATCATCAATTGTGATGCCGTGGTATTTGTAGGAGGCCACAAACTCAATAGTGGCACCTTGTATGGTTGTAATGCCAGAACCTCTGGCGCCTTCTTTTTTTTTTTACCAGAAAACAACATAAGTTTTGTTTTGCCAGCATTTAACACTAGTCTAAGGTTTAACAGATGTGACTGAATGATGTCAAATGCTGACTGAAGATATTCAAAAACAAGGGCAACAGTGTTCACACAACAGTAAATTCTTGTATCATTGGCATGAAGATGAAAAGACGCATTTAGTTTTGACCCACATTGTTGACATCAATACTAAAGAGAATGGGTCTTTAGACAGAACCTTGTGGCACACCTTCTGTAACGCCAAGAAAGCTGGAGGAGAGACCACAGAGCTGCACACACTGCTTACAATTGGTGAGATAATTTGAGAACCAGCCAACAGCTTGATCTGCCTCCAATATAAAATATCATGGTCAACGGTATCAAAAGCCTTGGACAAATCAATGAAGAGTGCCGCACAATAGTTCTTGGTGTCCAAGGCTTCCACAACATCAGCTGCAGTCAATTCCAGCCATTTTCAGTACAAAAAATCGCTAGCATTCTATTTGTAAATAAAAAATATGACGAAGTACAGGGAATATTGGATGTGCATTGCGAGGTGCATTTCCTTGAAAACGACCGATTCGTGGATTTTATACCGACTTCAGGACATGTTTTGGACAAAATAGTTTACTGGCTTGTGTCGTCTGGATGTAAAAGGTTGGATTATGGCCGTTTTTTGTGGAATATTTTCATCTATGTGTAATAATGAACCCGGAAATGTGAGTCGCGCTGTGTACGTTGAAGCCGTGTATAGAGAACGGATGGATGGATATTCGTTTTTTGTCGGACAAATGTGTTTTTCTCACCCGCTGTGGTAATCACATCTGAAAGTGGTTTATACCGGTGGATTTATGAGAATCTAAGCTTTCCATCGACATATAGTGTTTGTATAATCGCGTTTGCAGCCTTCGGACATTCTTGAAATTCCTATGCAAATTAGTAGGTGTACCGCCGGCGGGACACTGAAGTTTAAGGGGTTAAAACTTTCATTGACGCCGTTACTGTACTGTGCTGCTTCCTAAAACCAGACTGATGAGGAGATAAGATACCGTTTAAAGTCAAGAACTCCTTGATCTGATCATTCACCAGCCTTTCAAGAACCTTAGCCAAGATACAGAGTTTGGAACTGGGTCTGTAGTTGTTTAACTGCGTAGGATCACCACCTTTCAGTAGAGGAAGTACAAAAGCAGACTTACAAACATCAGGAATGACATTGTTTTAGACAGAAAGATTGAAAATATGTGATACTGCTTCAGCTATGATATTTGCTGCCAGGCACAAAAGTAAGGTGGGAGGTTGTCAGGACCTGCAGATTTTTTAGTGTCTCGGTCCTTTAAACCCTTCCAAACCTCTCTGACAGAGAAAGGTGTGAAGGGAAAAGTCTTTCTGCCTGAGGCATGACTCGTAGGAAAAATTTGTCTGATTTACCATCAGATACTGTGTCAAACAAGGAGCTGGACTCAACTAAGTGTTTATTAAAACAATGAAGTATCTCAGATTTATTTGACACAGAGACCGAGTCAACAATGATTCCAAGTCCAATTGTAGAAATAAACACTTTTTTCAGATTTTACTATAGATTATCTGGAATTTAACAAAATACTACAAATCTGTGAAATAAAAACACTAACAGTTTTTGTAACCATTTTTTTCTTTATTATAATTAATATATAAATTAATATGCATAGTTTGTTTTTCAAATATCTTGAAAACTGGCATTTTTTGCTGATTTAAATTCAATAAACAAGAGTGTAAAAGAACAAATGATCATTTATTAAAATACAGATTTTTGATGTGGACATTATTTGACAGTTTTCATCATTTTCTTTTACAGCCAACATCCCAAATAAATGAACACTTTTTTTCTGTTATTTTATTCCAGATTATCTGTAATTTAACAAAACACTCCAAATATGTAAGTTGAGTGTTAAAACATTTATCGTTTTCAATTCATAATACAGTCTTTAAAATGAGGACAAATATCTGTAAAATACTCAGATTTGTTACTGATTCAAATACAGTAAATAATGCTATAAAAGAACAAATTACGATTAAAATACAGATTTTTTTGATGTGGACATTATTTACAGTTATAAGTTAATACTTTTTCTGGGATTTGACTAGATGTTGTCTGTAATTTCACAAAACAAACAGAACTAGTTGTAACATAATGATCATTTTTACATTTAATGTCATGTGAACATTAACAGGGAAATCTGTGTTTGTTTAATTTCCTGTGAATTTAATTTAATGAGTCGAGTGAACTCTGAGCTGTTCATTCATTCAACTCAATATCTGAAGTCACAATGCTTCAAGTTCCACAAATTCATGTTGTTAAGTTCAAAAGTGGACTGAAAAGAAAAATGAGACATCTTAAGTTAAAATAATTAGCAACTAGTAAAACTCCTGTATTTCTCTAAAGTAAACTAGAACACGAGTTGATTTGACCAAATGAATTCCTGAGGTTTTACAGTGCAGTAACATGGTCCAGTCAGAGTCTCTACACACCAGCTGCTGCTGCTTCAATCTCTGGATCATCAGGACACACTTTCTCCTCTCAGCACAAACACCGTCCTGATCAGTATGACTTCCATCTGCAGAGAGAAGAAGAAAGACCAGAGGAGATCAATGAGTTTGATCAGCAGCTCATCAGGACTTCAGTCGAGTTCAGAGCAGCAGCTTCATGTTAACGTGTTGGAGTGAACACACTGAGCTCCAAGCTCACACACCTGCACACACTGTCAGCATCAGTTGTGTTTCTCTGCACATTTTACTGCAGTCCACAGTGGAAACAAACAGCTGACAGTCATCAAGCTTCATTACTGCACAAACTCTTCACTCATGGATTTACTGCTGCTCCATTTAAACCAACAGTCTCTGAGTGTCCATCAACATCTCATCTGCTCTGAAAACATCAGCTGACAAACCAACATAGAGGCTGTCAGTCAACACATCTGGATCAAAGCAGGCACAAGGACACAGATCCAGATGTGACTGTTGGACCTGAGCAGATCTTCTGTTCTGTAGAAACACCTCATTGTTCCTACATGTGATGCTGCTGCTGTGAAATAAGAGCTGCTGGTTTACAGGCTTCAGTCTCACTGATCTCAGAGCTGTGACAAACATCACACTGATCAGCTGATCACTGTTGGAATGAGACAACAAACAGAGAGATCAGATCTGATGGACACTTTGACGAAGGAGGACCACTGTCTCTGCATATCCGGAAGGCTGTCAGCTGGAATCAGCTTTATTTCCTGAACACATCAACACAACAACAACAGTCGGCTTCATATCCACTCAAACACACCATGACAACAAGCTTGTGGCTCCTCTGATTGGCTGACTGCTGTCTCTGTGTTTCTGTCACCGTTCTGCTCTCACAGCTTCACTGAGAAGCTGGAGGTTTACAGGAGACACTGGATCTTTGCTTTGATACTGACTGTGTTTAGGAGAAAACTCAAGAAAGCAACAAAGACTGACTGGAACCTTCTACTGACCTCAGAGTCTTCAGGCTGCAGTCTGGACTCTCCACAAGATCTAACAGATGTTTCACTGATGAATCCTGCAGGTTGTTCTTACTCAGGTCCAGATGTTCCAGATGGGAGGGGTTGGACTTCAGGGCTAAGACCAGAGAATCACAGCTGATCTCTGACAAACTGCAGTCCCACAATCTGAATAAAGAATAAAAGATGTGTATAAAATCATTGATGATCCATCAGATGTGTTCAGGTTCTGAATGTGCAGATCAACATTACTTTGTACTCATCAATCAGCTTTTCTCTAAAAGCAGCAGAGTAACTTTGTCCTTCTGTTATTGTGGATCATCATCATGTCAGCCTTCTACACACATCATCCACATGTCAGCACAACATTCATCCACCTATTCATGTCCACACATCAATAACATGCTGCATCATCAACAGGATCAGGATCAGTCAAATAAAACTCAAACCAAAGAAATATTTCTACTTCACTCATTAAAATTTGTATAAACTGATCTGAGTTCAGAGAATCTTCTAGATCCAGATGTGACTCTTTAGTGCAAATTGCAAACATTAATTACTTACTAACACGACTTTATTCTGTCTGTGACAGATCTCATGACAGGGCCCTCGTGTCGATTTTTGACACAACAAACTGAATTCATAACAGAAAATATGAATTATAGCAGATATAAATCTTCATGGATGGAAGTTCTGTTGAACATAAATGAGCTTCAGTTGTCATTAAACACATCAGATCTACAACAGTAACAGACAGACAGTGAACTGACCCCAGAGTCTTCAGGATGCAGTCTGGACTCTCCAGAAAACCACTCAGATGTTTCACTCCTGAATCCTGCAAGTTGTTCCTGCTGAGGTCCAGATGTTCCAGATGGGAGGGGTTGGACTTCAGAGCTGAGACCAGAGAATCACAGCTGATCTCTGACAAACTGCAGCTCCACAATCTGAATAAAGAATAAAAGATGTGAGTTGAGGAGACAAAGTTCCTGCTTGAAATCATTCAGAGTTTCATCATGAGTTCAGAGCTGAAGAAGCTTCAGAATGTCCAAGTTTAGAAAATGGAAACTCCAAACAGCTGAAGCCAACAGGATGCAGCTTCAAACAGTCCAACAGAAGCAGTGAAGAAGAGCTCTCATTAATATTAATGACAACATGCTGCTGCTTCAATAAAGACGGAGTGACTTCAGCTCTGAAACTCTGCAGCTCCACCAGTGGCTCCATCCACACAAACTCATGCTGAGCAACAAACACAAGGAAAAACACTCTGACATTTATTTCACTTTCTGCTCAGAGCCACACAAACACACAAGAAGGAAACGTGGACAAAATGAGGCTCCAGACTCTAAAAGATCTTCATGTTGTGGAACCATGGAGACGCTTCCCATTGCTCCTGATAAATGACTTCAACTGTTCATCAACTGTCACAACTTTTGCTGCTGGATTTTCTGCTCATTCAACAACTGATGGATCAGCTTCATGTTTCATCAGCAGATAAATCAAACGGCTGCATCTTGAATTTCAACATTTCACTTTCTCAAACATCACATGGCTTCATCCAAGTGTTGAACCAGCAGATGCTGAATATTAGTTTCTGTCTCTCAGGATGAAAAACTGCTTCAATTACAGCTCAAACTATCAGTCCACTGTTCGATGAGTCCATGAACAAAAGGTTTAAAACATTTACATCATGGTTTCAGTCATTTATCCAGTAAAACATCAAACTGCTTCCACTTTGTCCACTGTCAACACTCTCTGTTTTCTGTCTCATTAACCTGAATATTTGTGGTTCTGGACTGTTGCTGGAACAAAACCAGACATTTGAAGACGTCACCTTCAACTGTGACAAACTGTTTACAACATTTGATAAACTAAACCAGTGAAACACTTGAAAGCTTCATCAGTAATAAAAACAGCTGCTAGTTGCTGCTGTCACTTTGAATGAAAGAGAAACATGAGGTCAGATATGAGCTGAAGATCACGTGTGTCAGAGTTTCACAGTCAATTATTCACTGGAGGATTTTTCTGCTTTTATTCGGCTTTGAAATGTGCAGCTCAACATTTCTCTGCCACAGTCCAAGGACTAAAGCAGAGAAGAAGAAAACAGACGTTACCATGAAGATCCTCAGTGTGGATCAGTAGAACATCAGCCTGATGGCTGCAGTTTAGAGTCACCACAACTTTACATCACATTCATCTCAGCACACAAATAAAACACGATGTCTGACCTCATAGACTTCAGGATGCAGTCTGGACTCTCCAGAAAACCACTCAGATGTTTCACTCCTGAATCCTGCAGGTTGTTGTAGCTCAGGTCCAGATGTTCCAGATGGGAGGGGTTGGACTTCAGAGCTGAGACCAGAGAATCACAGCTGATCTCTGGCAATTTGCAGCGCTTTAATCTGAATAAATAATAAAAGATGTAGATAAAATCATTGATGATCCATCAGATGTGTTCAGGTTCTGAATGCTCAGCTCAACATTACTTTGTCTTCATCAATCCTTCTACACACATCATCCAGATGTCAGCACAACATTCATCCACCTATTCATGTCCACACATCAAGCTGTACAGAGCAGTAAAAGTCCAAGTCGAAATTCACATCACTAGACAAACAAAAATTGAAGTTTCCTGTATATACACACGTGGACAAAATTGTTGGTACCCCTCAGTTAAAGAAGGAAAAACCCACAATTCTCACTGAAATCACTTGAAACTCACAAAAGTAACAATAAATAAAAATTTATTGAAAATTAAATAATCAAAAACAGCCATTACTTTTGAATTGTTGATTAACATAATTATTTAAAAAAAACAAACTAATGAAACAGGCCTGGACAAAAATGATGGTACCTCTATAAAAGATTGAAAACTATTTGACCAGAGTGACATGATTAACTCAGGTGTGTCATTTAATTGACATCACAGGTGTTTCCAAACTCATAATCAGTCAGTCTGCCTATTTAAAGGGAGACAAGTAGTCACCCTGCTGTTTGGTGAAAAGGTGTGTACCACACTGAACATGGACAACAGAAAGCGAAGGAGAGAATTGTCCCAGGACATCCGAAAAAAAATGATAGACAAACATCTTAAAGGTAAAGGCTATAAGACCATCTCTAAACAGCTTGAAGTTCCTGTAACAACAGTGGCTCATACACACGTGGACAAAATTGTTGGTACCCCTCAGTTAAAGAAGGAAAAACCCACAATTCTCTCTGAAATCACTTGAAACTCACAAAAGTAACAATAAATAAAAATTTATTGAAAATTAAATAATCAAAAACAGCCATTACTTTTGAATTGTTGATTAACATAATTATTTAAAAAAACAAACTAATGAAACAGGCCTGGACAAAAATGATGGTACCTCTATCAAAGATTGAAAACTATTTGACCAGAGTGACATGATTAACTCAGGTGTGTCATTTAATTGACATCACAGGTGTTTCCAAACTCATAATCAGTCAGTCTGCCTATTTAAAGGGAGACAAGTAGTCACTCTGCTGTTTGGTGAAAAGGTGTGTACCACACTGAACATGGACAACAGAAAGCGAGGGAGAGAATTGTCCCAGGACATCCGAAAAAAATTATAGACAAACATCTTAAAGGTAAAGGCTATAAGACCATCTCTAAACAGCTTGAAGCTCCTGTGACAACAGTGGCTCATATTATTCAGAAGTTCAAGATCCACGGGACAGTAGCCAACCTCCCTGGACGTGGCCGCAAGAGGAAAATTGATGACAAATTGAAGAGACGGATCGTTCGAATTGTATCCAAAGAGCCCAGAGCAACCTCTAAAGAAATTAAAGGTGAACTCCAAGGCCAAGGTACATCAGTGTCAGATCGCACCATTCGTCGTTGTTTGAGCCAAAGTGGACTTCATGGGAGACGACCAAGGAGGACACCACTGCTGAAAAAAACTCATAAAAAAGCCAGACTGGAATTTGCAAAAATGCATGTTGACAAGCCACAAAGCTTCTGGGAGAATGTCCTTTGGACAGATGAGACCAAACTGGAGCTTTTTGGTAAGGCACATCAACTCTATGTTCATAGACTCAAAAACCAAGCATACGAAGAAAAGAACACTGTCCCTACGGTGAAACATGGAGGAGGCTCAGTAATGTTTTGGGGCTGCTTTGCTGCATCTGGCACAGGGTGTCTTGAAAGTGTGCAAGGTACGATGAAATCTGAAGATTATCAAGGCATTCTGGAGAGAAATGTGCTGCCTAGTGTCAGAAAGCTTGGTCTCAGTCGCAGGTCATGGGTCTTCCAACAGGACAACGATCCAAAACACACAGCCAAAAACACCCAAGAATGGCTGAGAGAAAAGCGTTGGACTATTCTAAAGTGGCCTTCTATCAGCCCAGATCTGAATCCCATTGAACATATGTGGAAGGAGCTGAAACATGCCATTTGGAGAAGACACCCATCAAACCTGAGACAACTGGAGCTGTTTGCTCATGAGGAGTGGGCCAAAATACCTGTTGACAGCTGCAGAACGCTCATTGACAAATACAGAAATCATTTAATTGCAGTGATTGCCTCAAAAGGTTGTGCAACAAAATATTAAGTTATGGGTACCATCATTTTTGTCCAGCCCTATTTCATTAGTTTGTTTTTTTAAATAATTATGTTAATCAACAATTCAAAAGTGATGGCTGATTTTGATTATTTAATTTTCAATAAATTTTTATTTATTGTTACTTTTGTGAGTTTCAAGTGATTTCAGTGAGAATTGTGGGTTTTTCCTTCTTTAACTGAGGGGTACCAACAATTTTGTCCACGTGTGTATTATTCAGAAGTTCAAGACCCACGGGACAGTAGCCAACCTCCCTGGACGTGGCCGCAAGAGGAAAATTGATGACAAATTGAAGAGACGGATCGTTGGAATTGTATCCAAAGAGCCCAGAGCAACCTCCAAAGAAATTAAAGGTGAACTCCAAGGCCAAGGTACATCAGTGTCAGATCGCACCATTCGTCGTTGTTTGAGCCAAAGTGGACTTCATGGGAGACGACCAAGGAGGACACCACTGCTGAAAAAAACTCATAAAAAAGCGAGACTGGAATTTGCAAAAATGCATGTTGACAAGCCACAAAGCTTCTGGGAGAATGTCCTTTGGACAGATGAGACCAAACTGGAGCTTTTTGGTAAGGCACATCAACTCTATGTTCATAGACTCAAAAACCAAGCATACGAAGAAAAGAACACTGTCCCTACGGTGAAACATGGAGGAGGCTCAGTAATGTTTTGGGGCTGCTTTGCTGCATCTGGCACAGGGTGTCTTGAAAGTGTGCAAGGTATGATGAAATCTGAAGATTATCAAGGCATTCTGGAGAGAAATGTGCTGCCTAGTGTCAGAAAGCTTGGTCTCAGTCGCAGGTCATGGGTCTTCCAACAGGACAACGATCCAAAACACACAGCCAAAAACACCCAAGAATGGCTGAGAGAAAAGCGTTGGACTATTCTAAAGTGGCCTTCTATGAGCCCAGATCTGAATCCCATTGAACATATGTGGAAGGAGCTGAAACATGCCATTTGGAGAAGACACCCATCAAACCTGAGACAACTGGAGCTGTTTGCTCATGAGGAGTGGGCCAAAATACCTGTTGACAGCTGCAGAACGCTCATTGACAAATACAGAAATCGTTTAATTGCAGTGATTGCCTCAAAAGGTTGTGCAACAAAATATTAAGTTATGGGTACCATCATTTTTGTCCAGCCCTATTTCATTAGTTTGTTTTTTGAAATAATTATGTTAATCAACAATTCAAAAGTGATGGCTGATTTTGATTATTTAATTTTCAATAAATTTTTATTTATTGTTACTTTTGTGAGTTTCAAGTGATTTCAGTGAGAATTGTGGGTTTTTCCTTCTTTAACTGAGGGGTACCAACAATTTTGTCCACGTGTGTATTATTCAGAAGTTCAAGACCCACGGGACAGTAGCCAACCTCCCTGGACGTGGCCGCAAGAGGAAAATTGATGACAAATTGAAGAGACGGATCGTTGGAATTGTATCCAAAGAGCCCAGAGCAACCTCCAAAGAAATTAAAGGTGAACTCCAAGGCCAAGGTACATCAGTGTCAGATCGCACCATTCGTCGTTGTTTGAGCCAAAGTGGACTTCATGGGAGACGACCAAGGAGGACACCACTGCTGAAAAAACTCATAAAAAAGCGAGACTGGAATTTGCAAAAATGCATGTTGACAAGCCACAAAGCTTCTGGGAGAATGTCCTTTGGACAGATGAGACCAAACTGGAGCTTTTTGGTAAGGCACATCAACTCTATGTTCATAGACTCAAAAACCAAGCATACGAAGAAAAGAACACTGTCCCTACGGTGAAACATGGAGGAGGCTCAGTAATGTTTTGGGGCTGCTTTGCTGCATCTGGCACAGGGTGTCTTGAAAGTGTGCAAGGTATGATGAAATCTGAAGACTATCAAGGCATTCTGGAGAGAAATGTGCTGCCTAGTGTCAGAAAGCTTGGTCTCAGTCGCAGGTCATGGGTCTTCCAACAGGACAACGATCCAAAACACACAGCCAAAAACACCCAAGAATGGCTGAGAGAAAAGCGTTGGACTATTCTAAAGTGGCCTTCTATGAGCCCAGATCTGAATCCCATTGAACATATGTGGAAGGAGCTGAAACATGCCATTTGGAGAAGACACCCATCAAACCTGAGACAACTGGAGCTGTTTGCTCATGAGGAGTGGGCCAAAATACCTGTTGACAGCTGCAGAACGCTCATTGACAAATACAGAAATCGTTTAATTGCAGTGATTGCCTCAAAAGGTTGTGCAACAAAATATTAAGTTATGGGTACCATCATTTTTGTCCAGCCCTATTTCATTAGTTTGTTTTTTGAAATAATTATGTTAATCAACAATTCAAAAGTGATGGCTGATTTTGATTATTTAATTTTCAATAAATTTTATTTATTGTTACTTTTGTGAGTTTCAAGTGATTTCAGTGAGAATTGTGGGTTTTTCCTTCTTTAACTGAGGGGTACCAACAATTTTGTCCACGTATGTATATATATATATATATATATATATATATATATATACACACACACATATATATATATATGTAAATGGCAACATATATATATTACATATGTTCATGTATATCCATCCATCCATTCTCTATACACCGCTTAATCCTCATCAGTATCACAGGGGGGCTGGAGCCAGAGATGGGAACTTGGACTCGAGACTCGGACTTCAGTCCCAATTTTATGACTTTTTGACTCGACTTCGATGAAATTAAAATAGGACTTGGACTTGCTTGGACTCTAAGCTCAGTGACTCTAGACTTGAACTCGACTCGAACCCTTTGACTCGACGAGTCATGTCGAGTCATAATGGTACAATTTTTAAATTAAAAGTGTTATGTATCAACCATTTTTATCGCTTCATTTCATCAGATCACAGTGACGCCCACTGTCAGTCACGGGGAGGTTCATTGCTGTTACACACGTGCGAGTGACACACCCCCGTTCACAGTTGGAAGAACTGAATGCAGCCCCAGCATGAGTCAACCCAGAATTATTTCCTTTGCTTCCAAAAATTACAAAATGATTAACAAAAAACGGATTGCTGAATGCAGGTTTTGTGATTCGAAGATCACGGACGGTCATGAAACTACTTCCAACTTCAACCGGCACTTGAAGAAACACAAGGATAAGTACATACTGCCTGTTGTTGTTGTTTAGCATTTTACTAGCAAGCAAGCTAATCCCGAGGATGCTCTGCGTCTAGTACTATCTTATAAAATCCAAAATCATTGTCTGACGTTCGCATACTGTTGACTATATATGGCTACTTGTACTTAGCTAATATTTTTGTCATGTGATAGTAAGACTAGCTAGTCGCCATTACACTGCTGCTATCAAAACTATACGATTTTTAAAATAGAATAGAAGATAATCACTTTATTCATCCCTGATTTTTATTATTCATAATAAATAATATTCATAATATTTTATCATTTAATAATTTTTTTTTATTATTTATTATTTATTTATTTACTTTATTCATGTCCCAAAACAATGGGACACTAACTGGCCATTTAGTTCTAGTTGTACATTCAGAATAAAACTGAACCGTAACAAAAATTTTTCATGTAGTTCGGGTTACCACAGTCAACTTTTTTAAAATTAAAGTGAATCATAAAAATAACAATATCCACAGATCTTTAAAAGTGTGTGGAACAAATGAGTTGCTGTCTGCAAAATATATTTCTGTAATATATGCAGTATTTCTTCAATTTTCATGGAAACATCCAGTGCCGTTTGTGTTTTCCTGCGTTTTGAATTTCAATGACCAAAGTTCCCTATGGTATCCAATCTACACCATCAAACCCTCAGTGTTATTGTAACTCTCAATGTACAAATGCAACCACATGAGAATCAGGGTTTCTGGTTCCATGTGTACGTGTAGAAAATTAGTAATAGAGTTGTGTAGTCTGCTATTATGAAGGCTGTAGCACATTTTGTCACACGTGCTAATTTGTTATCTTACAGATGACAAATACATGATGAGCAAAGGCATCACAAATGAACCAGAACCACAACAGCCTTCAGTCTCGCAGTTCCTGGACATCCGTGTCGGGCAGTATTCCATAAATCATCCACAGCAGAAAGCTATTACCAACGGAATGCTGGAAAAATTGGTGATCGAATGCAACATGCGCCTGTCTGTGGTGGAACACAAGAGTTTTCGGGATTTCCTGAAAGTAGTTGATCCTAAATACAACCGCAAATGTGCCGCAAAACATGGACCTCAAAAACAGAGAGAGTTGCTGGATTGAGACGTTACGCTGAAAAAAATCCTGGCGAGAACCCTGGGTCTGACCGAAGGATGAGAGGGTTCCTTGGTGTCACTACATGAAGATAGACCAAGATAACATACAGCTGAAGTCCAGTGATCACTTCAAAGGTTCACACACAGGAGAAAGGATGTGTGAACAGTTTGAGGCCATATGTCATGAGTATGACATTAAAAGTAAGCTGGACTATCTTATTACTGACAATACAGCCAACATGCACAAGGCATTCACAGTGTGCTTCCCCAGTGAAGAAGGTGAAGTACATGATGACGATCACCTTGATGACCCATAGCTATGGCATGACCTAAGTCCAGACAATCAGGAGGTAGTAGATGCTGCTATGGCACGAAAACAGCGCTTACAGTGTTTTGCACACACTCCAGCTGATGGTAGGAGACGAGTGGAAAGACACAAAGCTGAAAAGGGTGCTTCTACTCAATACTGAGCACAGGGTCTGAATACTTCTGACCATGTGATATTTCAGTTTTTCTTTTTTAATAAATTTGCAAAAATTTCTATTTCTGTTTTTTTCTGTCAAGATGGGGTGCTGAGTGTACATTAATGAGAAATAAAGTGAACTTTTTTGATTTTGGCAAATTGCTGCAATGACACAGAGAGTGAAACATTTCAAGGGGTCTGAATACTTTCTGTACCCACTGTATTTCTTCTTAAATAATAGACCATCACAAAATACCCTTGAGTTTAACCAATTTTATTACCAACACTAACATTAAGGGCTCTATTTCGGTTTAACATGTTTTGCCAGAACTGGTCCTGCGAGATGCAGTGGAGGCGGACCAGCCTGTGTCTCATGAGGAGGAAGATGGAGACCTTGAAGAAGAAGGTCTGTTTGCTGCATACCGTAAGAGACAGAGGAAGGATGTTAACACCACTCCAGCATTACAGCGAAGTCACTATCTCGACCTGTGTGAAGCACAGAGTGTGCTCTCATTCTTGGCAATGAACATGAATGCTGTTCCTTCACTATTTCGACTTGCCATCAGGGTCTTAGCAGTTCCAACTACCAGTGCTCCGGTTGAGTGAGTTTTCAGCCATGGTGGTATCATAATGTGGCCTCATCGTGCACAAAGGACTGACAGACTTCTGGCCAATTTGATTTTTAGCAAATGCAATGCTAGTCTGTAGGTGAATGAAACATTGATGTGTATACCACCACCGCAAACATTCACACAGTCCAACAGCTATCATGGCTCTCTCTCACACAAATACATGCATGCACACACACAGACAATATAATAGCGAGGCTAACTGTGACATTCTCATATTAGTTCTTCTCTTTCTCTCTCACACACATAAATAAAGATGCAACAAGTCAACTGCACATGACATTTTAATGTTGGTTCTCTTACACATACACAGACACAGAGGACTTATTTAAGAGCTCTGTGTACCAGATTAGAACCTAGTCATTGATTTAATATGACATAACTTTTGGCCTCAAGTTGATCATATTCTTTCTGCTGTGTATTGTTTAAATGTGTTGTTTTTTTAACGCATTATGTTTTCTTGATGGGAATTAAATTCCTAGCCCTAAAACAGACATAATGCTACAGAATTTTACTCTCCACACCACCAGTCTTCACACGGGTAGTGACCCGGAACCAAAGGAATCACTTCATCAGGTCAGCTCCCACTAGCATCAGTTCACTAGCATAGTTTCTGACTGACACTAATCAAGTCAAAGTCCACCAAAGTTCCATATAATTGAATACATGGAGGGAAAAAAACATCAACCATCAGCGAACTAACCTGAGAATTTCCAGTTTACAGTTTGGACTCTGCAGTCCATCAGAAAGATGTTTCACTCCTGAATCCTGCAGCTTGTTCCAGCTCAGGTCCAGTTCTATCAGATGGGAGGGGTTGGACTTCAGAGCTGAGGCCACGACTTCACAGTGACTCTCTGAGAGTCCACAGTGAGAAAGTCTGTCAAGAGACATAAATGGCAAAACATGACATTATGAAAGACACTTTATATTTCCTTCATGCATTTGATAGCAGAACATTTGAACACATCAGTGATTCTGCTGGATATTTTCTATGTTTGACACAGATTCTCATCAGCCTCTCTCACATCTACACATTCTGAATCTCGAATCATTTGATATAAACCAATAGAATCTAAATGTTCAATATGCAGATGGAGGACAGAAGATGGAGTTCCATTCAGGCTTCCATACTGTCCACAGTCTGTCAGTGTGATCTGATCTCACATCTGACTCCACAAAGTTCTCAGGAGAACATCTGGATCAGAAGAACATTTTCTGTCTTGTTTTTACTGGATTCAGGATATTGTGACTGAGTTGAGCTCAGTGAACATTTTAAGTAGAAAGATGATGATGTCTCTGCTGTGGACCTGCTGCTGTCAGCTTCACCTCCATCACTCAACATTTACAGTCTGCTGTCAAACGCTACACAAATCAAGCTGATCACTGGACAGCATCACACCTGAACATCATTAATATGAACAGCAGGAAATATTCTGATGTGATGACAGACAACTGAGTCATTTTTTTCCCTCAGCGCCAGAAGAAAACATCTTCATGACACATGTCCCACTGAGTCTCGACAGGGTCTTGACTATGAACACCTCCTCCCTCCTAAGAAAGAAAAGCTGTTTGGATTTGGATGATTTACACAAGTCTTCCAAACTGTCATGAAAAAAAAACTGTCAAAAAAATAATATTTTGAATCACTGTTCAGCAGATCTGCATGTTTCCTCCATCAGCCAAAGAAAGAAACTCAGAAAAAAAGTCAGATAGAACAATTATTAGAATGAAGCAGAAAAATTCACAGCATTTGAAACAGCTCAAGAACATGTGAGACTAAACACAGCTGGCGTGTGATGTTTGAAATAAACAAGTGGAACATTAAGAATAATTAAAGCTGCAAGCAATGGGTCCATTGCATCCTTGCTGGTCAGTGAATCCACCAGGTAGCGCTGCAACCTAGAGTGTATGTCAGCCGATGGATGTGATGAGGGCTAGACTCTGATCAAATTTGTGAAATTTCAGGCAGATTGGAGCATGTACGAGCTCGATATGCAGCACTTCCTGTCCATCCACCAGGTGATGCTATCACTGGGACTGTATATTGGTCAATGGAATTCATCAGGTTCAGACTTTAATCACACATGTAAAGTCTGAGGCAGATTGGAGCATGAACAAGCTAGTTATAGAGCACTTCCTGTCCACCCACCAGGTGGTGCTAAAATTGTGACTGTATTTCAGCATATGTATGTGATGAGGGCTGGAGTCTGATGACAGACATAAAGTTTGACGTTGATTGGAGCATGTACACTGGGCCGCTCGGACCACAACCTGGCTCATCTGCTCCCCCACTACACACCCAAGGTGAGAAGAGGACCTGTGCAGAAGAGGACTGTGAAGGCATGGACAGATGAGGCCAGTGAGAGACTCAGAGACTGTTTCCAGATCACTGACTGGAGCGTGCTCTGCAGTCCTCATGGAGACGACATCGATGGCCTCACGCACTGCATCACAGACTACATCAACTTCTGCGTGGACAGCACTGTGCCAACACGGACGGTACGGTGCTTCTCCAACAACCACCCCTGGGTCACCCCTGAGCTCAAAGCCCTCCTGAACCAGAAGAAACGGGCTTTCATCTCAGGGGACAGAGAGGAGCAGAAGAGAGTGCAGCATGAGCTCCAGTGGCGGATCAGACAGGCAAAGAAGGACTATGGGAAGAAGCTGGAGGAGAAGTTGGTTCAGAACAATGCGCGGGACATGTGGAGAGGACTTAAGAACATTTCTGGACAATGGACAGAGTGCCAGAGGGACAGCTGATGGAGACCAGCGCAGGGTGGACGAGCTGAACTGTTACTTTAACAGATTGACTCTCCCCCCACCCCCTCTGCCCCCCTTCCTGCTCCCCCCTCTTCACACATCCCCAGCCCAGTGGACTCTCCCCTTCCTGCGACACCTTCACTGGCCCCCAATTCACCCTCACGGACTATAGACCCCTTGCAGTGTTTACTAACACAAGGTATGCGCGCGCAGACCCGGTGCAGGAGCTCCTCCACATTCCACTTTAATTTAATGGGTGAGCCAGTGTCTGACGACTGGGGTCTCTCGGAGTTCCCAGAACAAGAACAGAAAGATAGCGTTTAGGAAATTGCACGTCTTGGCTTTGGCCGCATCAATGGGCTCGCTTTGAGAAGGCGGTGGCGGCTGTTGTTTGGGACTGCCGTCGCCGACAGCCGCCTCCTGCTGCCTGCCGGACACGGCCTCTTACTGTTTGGATGCAGCAAATGATGTGCTGTCCTGTTGCTGCTGGCCTGATTCGGCATGTTGGGTATTAAAACCCTTTAAGCTGCAGTCAATTCCAGCCATTTTCAGTACAAAAAATCGCTAATATTCTATTTGTAAATAAAAATATGACGAGAAAAACAGGGAATATTGGACGCGCATCGCGAGGTGCATTTCCTTGAAAACGACCTATTCGTGGAGTATATACTGACTTCAAGACATGTTTTGGACAAAATATGTCTTGGAGTATATACTGACTTCAAGACATGTTTTGGACAAAATATGTTACTGGCTTGTTTCGTCTGGATGTCCAAGGTTGGATTATGGCCGTTTTTTGTGGAATATTTTCATCCATGTGTAATAATGAACCCGGAAATGTGAGTCGCGCTGTGTACGTTGAAGCCGTGAATAGAGAACGGATGGATGGATATTCGTTGTTTGTCGGACAAATGTGTTCATATTACCCGCTGTGGTAATCACATCTGAAAGTGGTTTATACCGGTGGATTCATGAGAATCTAAGCTTTCCATCGGCGTATAGTGTTTCTATAATCGCGTTTGCAGTTTCAGACATTTAGCAAATTGCTTATGCAGATCTCAAAGTGTACCACAGGCGGGACACTGAAGCGCAACTGAAGCGCAACGGGTTAAAGTAATCCTTCAATGCGTTATCAGGCACTACTTTGACATACTGCACTGTCCTGCTAACGGGCTCAGGGCTTCTCCGGTATATCAGCAGGAACTGTGATGTCAATGTAACGACTGCTCCGGAGAACACGGAAATCAGTATTAAGTAAACCAAACGTTTAGCCGCGGTAACAAAGCAAGTTCCACCTGGTCGCTGTCACAGCTGCCATATCATCTGCTTTACTACCATTCCGACAGCCGACAGCACAACAAGAAGGCATATTTAGCGTAATATGTGCTTGCAATATCACGCCTTGGCCAGGTAAACAGGCTTTGTTTTGAACCGGATCTGCGCGCGCAGCTGCCTAATTAAGTATGCATACGTCATGTGAAAGGGGTCTATTCCCACCCCCTGCAGCCCACCTCACTCCTCCCTCTCCTTCACACCGGACCAGGTGAGGAGAGAGCTGAGGCGACTGAAGCAGAGGAAATCTGCAGGACCACATGGCATCAGTCCCAGGCTGCTGAGGACCTGCGCGGACCAGCTCTGTGAGGTCCTCTGCCACCTCTACAACCTGAACCTCAGCCTGGAGCGGGTCCCCGTCCTGTGGAAAACCTCCCGCGTGTCCCAGTCCCTAAAACAGCTCACGCCAAGGAACTGGCCCACTACAGACCTGTCGCCCTCACTTCCCACCTCATGAAGACCATGGAGAGGCTCCTCCTCCACTACCTCTGCTCAGTGGTGAGCTCCGACCTGGACCCGCTGCAGTTTGCCTACAGGCCCAACATGGGGGTAGAAGACGCTGTCATCTACCTGCTGCAGCGAGCGCTCACTCACCTGGAGAGCGCCGGCAGCGCTGTGAGAGTCATGTTCTTTGACTTCTCCAGCACCTTCAACACCATCAGGCCGGTGCTGCCGCGGGGGAAGCTGGTGGACGCAGGAGTTGATGGACATCTCGCTGCCTGGATCACTGACTACCTCACTGACCGTCCACAGTACGTGCGGCTGCGTGGCTGTGAGTCAGAGGTGGTAGTCTGCAGCACGGGGCGCCCCAGGGCACCGTCCTCTCGCCCTTCCTCTCCACCATCTACACCTCGGACTTCACCTACAACACGGACAGCTGTCATCTCCAGAAGTTCTCCAATGACTCCGTCATTGTGGGCCGTGTGTCCGAGGGGAACGAGCTGGAGTATCGGTCGGTCATCATGGACTTTGTGGACTGGTGTGAGCGCAACCACCTGTGCCTCAACACCAGTAAGACGAAGGAGATGGGGGTCGACTTCAGGAGAAGGACACTCCCACATCCACCAGTGAACATCCAGGGGCAGGACATTGAAACAGTGGACAGTTTCAAGTACCTGGGTGTTCACCTCAACAATAAACTGGACTGGTCCCTCAACACTGATGCTCTGTACAAGAAGGGCCAGAGTCGCCTCCACCTTCTGAGGAGGCTGAGGTCCTTCGGAGTGTGCAGACCTCTACTAAGGACTTTCTACGACACTGTGGTAGCCTCTGCTTTCCTCTACGCTCTGTCCTGGGCTGCCCACTGGACTCTGTGATGGATGTGGGTGAGAGGAGGATGTTGACCAAGCTCTCATCCATCATGAGATGGATGAGAGCTCCCACCCACTGCACCGGACTGTAGTGGAGCTGAGCAGCTCCTTTAGCACGAGACTCAGACACCCTCAGTGCAAGAAGGAGCGCTACCGCAGGTCCTTCATCCCCACTACCATCAGACTGTATAACACTACTGTGTAGTTGTTATTATGTGCAATATTTATTATCTTGTACTTGCACTTTCGTGACTTTTTGCACTCCTCTGTTTTTTGTTCCTAAGAGCCCTGTAACAGTAAATTTCTCCTTTGTGAGATCAATAAAGTCTATCTTATCTTATCTTACAGGTTAGTTATGCAGCACTTCCTGTCCATCCTTCGGGTGGCTATGTCACTGGGACTGTATATTGGCCTGTGAAAATCTTAGGGGTGGGACTCTGATCACACATCTAAAGTTTCAGGCAGATTAGAGCATGTACAGACCAGTAACACTGCATTTCCTGTGTCATGGCAAATTGTTGAACTTCCACCATTTCCACGCCCTCATACTTTTGTGGAGCATGATGATAACTTTTGATAACCCTTTAGCGATGGGTTGTGAGGGAAATCTTTGTACGTCTTGTCAGTGAATGTTATCAGTGCCAGACTCTGATCTCACATGTAAAATTTCAGACAGATTGGAGGATGTACAGGCTAGTTATAAAGCATTTCCTCTCCATCCACCAGGTGGCGAGATGACTGTGACTGTATATCAGCATGTGAATGTCATTAGGGCCGGATTCTCATCACACACGTAAAAGTTTGAGGCAGATTGAGCCTGTTACACTGCATTTCCTGTGTCATGTCAAGATGTCGAACTACTGCCAGCCGCTATGGCCACGCACTCATACTTTTGAAGATAATTTTGAAAACTTTTTTATCACACATGACTGGTGGACATCCTGGCCAAATTTCAGCTCTGTCTCAGTTTCCCTGTTTGTATTTATAGATTTTGAAAATGTGCAAAAATTGAAAAAAAGTAATTCGAAAATTGACACATATTTCAAAATGGCCGACTTCCTGTTGGGTTTTAGGCATAGGTATCAATTACATTTTTGTGCATCTTGACGAGGTACAAAAGTACATTAAATTTCATAACTCTAGGTGACTTGTACTGGCTGTAGTAGATGTTACAAATTTTCCGGTGGCGCGAGGAGCCATTCTGGCTCACACCTATGCAATTTCAATAAAATATCAAATTTTGTGCCAAACCTGACGTGTGCATTTTAAAACACATTTAGGCCTTCATTTTGGCAGCCTAAAAAAGAATAATAATTCTTTGCATTCCAATAGGGTCTTCGCACCATTCGGTGCTCGCACCCTGATGAGATGTTCTAGTAAGAACATCTGAAGAACTGAATGACTGACCTACTCTGAATTATCATATTCATCACATCTGGACTCACCGAAACTTTCTGCAGTTCCTTACAGCTGGAATCAGCCTCCGTTTTCCCTCCTCTGATGTTCTGTACTTGCTCAGGTCCAGCTCATCGAGAACCTCCTCGGACATCTGAAGCATGTACGCCAGAGCTGAGCAGTGGATCTCAGAGAGTTCCTTCCATGGTCTGTAACCTGACTGAAGGAACTCTTGGATCTCCTGATGTACTGAGAGATCCTTCATCTCTATCAGGCAGTGGAAGATGTTGATGCTTCTGTCTGGAGATGTTCCGTAACTGTTCATCTTCTTCAGGTTGTAGATGACTCTCTGGATCATTTCTGGATGGTTCTCTGTCCAACCCAGCAGGCCTCCTAAGAGTCTCTGGTTGGACTCCAGACAGAGGCCATGAAGGAAGCGAACAAACAGGTCCAGGTGACCATTTTTACTTCTGAGGGATTTCTGCACGACTCTGTTCAGGAACACATCCAGAGTGTCTCTCTCCTCGTCTTTCCAGTCTTTTCCCAAGAAGCCCTCCAGAACCTTCTCCTTCCTGTTGGTGTAACAGTGGAACAAGTAGACTGCAGCCAGAAACTCCTGAACGCTCAGGTGAACGAAGCAGAACACCTTCTCCTGGTACAGCCCTCTCTCCTCTTTAAAGATCTGTGTGAACACTCCTGAGTACACTGAGGCTGCTCTCACATCGATGCCACACTCTGTCAGGTCAGACTCATAGAAGATCAGGTTTCCTTTCTGCAGCTGCTCAAAAGCCAGTTTTCCCAGAGACTCAATCATCCTCCTGCTGTCTGGACTCCAATGTGGATCCGTCTCAGCTCCTCCATCATACTTGACCATCTTGACTTTGACCTGAACCACCAGGTGGTGGATGTACATCTCAGTCAGGGTTCTGGGCAGATCTCCTCCCTCTCTGGTTCTCAGCAGCTCCTCCAGAACTGTAGCAGTGATCCAGCAGAACACTGGGATGTGGCACATGATGTGGAGGCTTCGTGTTGTCTTCATGTGGGAGATGATGCTGCGGGCCTGCTCCTCATTCTTGGATCTCTTCCTGAAGTACTCCTCCTTCTGTGGGTCGTTGAACCCTCTGACCTCCGTCACCATGTCCACACAGTCAGGAGGGATCTGATTGGCTGCTGCAGGTCGTGTGGTTATCCAGAGGCGAGCAGAGGGAAGCAGATTCCCCCTGATCAGGTTTGTCAGCAGCACATCCACTGAGGTGGACTCTGTAACATCAGCAAGGACCTCATTGTTGTGGAAGTCCAGAGGAAGGCGACACTCATCCAGACCGTCAAAGATCAACACAACCTGGAAGTCTTCAAACCTGCAGATTCCTGCTGCTTTGGTTTCACTGAAGAAGTGATGAACAAGTTCCACCAAGCTCAACTTTCTCTCTTTCAGCACATTCAGCTCTCTAAAAGTCAATGGAAACATGAACTGGATGTCCTGGTTGCTTTTGTCTTCAGCCCAGTCCAGAGTGAACTTCTGTGTTAACACTGTTTTCCCGATGCCAGCCACTCCCTTTGTCATCACTGTTCTGATTGGTCCATCTCTTCCAGGTGAGCCTCTAAAGGTGTCTTCTGGTCGGATGCTTGTTTCTGCTCTGTTTGCTTTCCTGGATGCTGCTTCAATCTGTCTGACCTCATGTTCGTCATTGACCTCTGCAGTCCCTCCCTCTGTGATGTACAGCTCTGTGTAGATCTCATTCAGGAGGGTCGACTGTCCTGCTTTAGCGATGCCCTCAAACACTCTCTGGAACTTCTTCTTCAGACCACATTTAAGTTTACGTCTACACACTGCAGCGGCAAGTTCTGAATGAAAAAACTAACAACATGAGATCAATGAATAAATGGCAGTAAATATTACAGTAGTTCATCCTCCTAAAGACTGATTCTGTGAAGATATTCTGAGACTTTAGTAAATGTTCTGTTGATCAGCAGCTTCAGTGTTTACACAAATCCTCTTACTGCTCTGCAGACAGCCAGCCAGCTTCTCCTGCTTCATCCTCCTCAGGAACAACACTGTGATCTGCTGAAACATCTCTCTGCTGCTCCTCTGCTCTTCATCATCACCCTCTAGCTCCTCCTCATCCTCCCTCTGACTCTCTGAGAATTCTGGGTAATCTGGATTCAGAACCTTCTGCATCTTCTTCAGCTCCTTCTTCACAAAAGTCACCATGTTGTCCTCCAGCAGCTGGAACAGAGAAATGTGTCAATGAGTCCATCAGAGTGAAATCATGGAGCCAAACATCAGATCCATGTTGGACACACTGAGAGTCCACTGGTCTACAAAGAGCAGCATAGAGACACCAGAACACAACAGATGGAGAAGAACTTGTTGTCCATTTACACACCATGAATATGGAGTCCAGGTCATGCTGCTGGACAGATTGAGCTCTGGGAACCTCTGAGTTCTGCTGCTCCACTCTGTGGATCAACATCAACAGTTAGATCTCAATATGTCTCCACACAGACAAATTACATCAAATAAAATGTATTTATTTAGTGCATTTAAAAACAACCTGAGTTGACCAAAGTGATGTACATGCTGACAGACAGGCAGAAAACAATGATGTGCAGAAAGACACTATAAAATATAATAGAAAATATAAATGTATAGACAATAGAAAACTAGTAAAATCAATGAGGAAAACAAAATAAAATGGTATAAAATACTACAACAGCCAGAAGAGGACAGCACCTTGTAAAATCAAATTTTAAAATAAATATGAAATCTTTGGGCCATTCAGAGCAGCCAAAAGCCACTGAAAACATGAACATTGAAGTTTTTCTTGAAAATATTGTGAGACTAAATGCAGAAGGCTGCTCCAAAGCTTTGGACTCTAACCTGACTGTAAAGGTTGGACCTCCCAGCAGCCTCAGTCATGGAACAGTTGTTAGCAATTGGTCTGATCGAGCTGGTACGAGGCCTTGAGTGTGCACAGGTTGCAACTAAAAAGGATCGCTGCTGCTTCCAGAAGACGAAAGCGTCTTCGTTTGTTAGCACTGCTGCATCAGCAAGAGGTAAATGTTGCATTGCAGTGTCATCTGTGTATTTCGTAAAAGTGACATAATGTGATGCTACAAAACTCAGTGAGGGAATACATTTAACTGTAAAATACGACTCCCGTCAGTTACACAAAACCTGAAATATCACATGAAATATGCACATAGGCTGCATCACCAAATTCTCATCATGTCAGCTAATTATCGTGATGCATAAACTGTCTTCCATGATTGCTGATCATGACAACCTGTGCTCTGTTGTGAAGCATGGAGATATGAGATCCCAGAATCAGCCACAAAGGGGAGACTCTGACAGAGCAACAGCTAAATAAGGGAACATTGTGATATTATAACCTGTGATTTCGGATCAAATTATGCCATAACCTAATGAATGTGTGTGAACTAACCAAGTGTCCATTCTTACATTCTTTAATGTTGAAACAGTGTAGAAATCAGAAGAGTGCCTCATTTAGAAAGAATGAAGGGTTGATTATTTTTTGGGAAAATGTCTTTTTATCTTCTTTTATTCCTTCTACATTTTTATAAGTTGGTTGTTTCTTTAAATATGTCCTTTTTACGGGTTTTATAGGTTTCAGAAAGAGTTTTGATAACTGTTAAAATAAGAGGGTTTTAACTTTGTAATGAGGTGAGAAGTCATGAGTTAGGTGAACTAAGGTCAAGTGTTCACCGTAAAGATTAAACTCAGAATAGATTGTTTTTTTTTAATAAGTCTGTAAACATTGTCCAAAAGAGTGCACAATGGGATGCCAGCGACAGTTAGAGGCTGACACCTGTTTTTCCATTTCCTGATCAGGAGCCTGTGCTGAGCTGCAGACAGGAGAGATGGGGGGGGGGGGGGGGGGGGGACGCAAGATGGGCTGTCTGATGGAATTATGGATTAAAGGAATTTGCTCTTTCTGCATTGAGGATTACAGAACTGTGATCTAGAAATAATGCTGTCTGAAGGAACATTACTGAACTCTATTTTCCATGTGAGGAATAACACCTGAATGGATTAACAAAGTTTTTACTGGCCCAAACAACAAAAATGGATACATGCAGATCTAAATCTGGTCCGGACCCCCGTCCACTTCCCCCTGGGCCCCGGCGGGTCTCAAACACTTGTTGGGTCTCAGGTGAGCAGCCGGGTGTGGCCACACCGTGACTGCTCTCCCTCCAAATTACATATTTTGGGTGATTATTACTCTTCTTTTAGGAAAGCATGATACCAGTTAGGAGTTAGGATAAGTGATTTGAATATTATCCAGTGTTTGATTATTTGTCTGATGATTTATTGGCTATGCTTTTGCCCTGCTGAGATATATTTTAATAAAGCATTATTCTGCAATTAAAGACAACAAATTGCAAGTGCTATTTTTATCCCTGAATGATACTTATACATCTAGCTCTGGATGTAAAAAATCAGATTACTGCGTGCATAACAATAGTAGAGGTTCTGAAAGGTTACCTAATTATCGGGGCCAAGTTGGCCCGGTATAAGCATATCCTAGAGGTTGTCTATATGCCCATAATCTCTGAATTAAACCTAGCAACTTACCAAGTGCAAGATCCATGAGAGGAAAAGCTGCCGTTAACAGGCGTGACTGGTGATTAAGTTTAACTATACCGAAGTGGCTACTGGGTTAAATTAATTATCAGAGGAAGCAGGGATAGGCGTCTGGATGAAGGCAGTGAGAAAGCTAGGCGAATTTTCCTTGTCAACCAGCTTAACAGTTCTGCAGCATCCCTCTGAGCTAGATCTCACGGGGCAGTAGGACCGGACCCGAAGGATGGAGAGCTGGTCCAGTGATTCCCTGACAGCTGAATAAGTTAATTAGGGGGTCACTGGCCCTGAGGATCAACAGCTCACGTAACAAAATGATTTACTGTGTCATTTACGTGATGATGACAAAATGTGAGAAGATGGAGTTACTGATCAAACTGATATTTCTATATGCAGACAAAACAATAGTCTTCTCTCTTCCCAGGAAGGCACCATGCTGTATGTACAGCTTAATCCAGCTGTGCCTCTCCTGCGGCTGTACAGCAATCCAGAAGCCTGCCTGAAGAGAGATTTCAGACTCACCCGACACTCTGTTGCCCTTCAGCAGGCAATGATGTAGGGGCTACATTCTGCTTCAAATAATTTGAAGATCCCACATGTTTTCCAATCCGGCATTTCAAATCCAACAAATGAATGAATAAATGAATTCTGTCAGTTGTGTTCAAATTCTAAGGTGTCAGGGGGTGCACAATTAAATCAAACGTCAGCAGAGAAGAAGATTTGTTTCTTTTGTTTTATCTTTTTTCACCACTCTTTTTGTGATGTTCTGTCAGTGTGAAAAAGGCGTGGGAGAAATAATGGATGCGTGTGGAACGCACATCAATATGTTGTTTCCTCCTCCATTTCGACGTTGCACTTCCTGAAAAAGTTGTCGAGAGTGAGCATCGATGCACACTCGCTATTTAAGGGCTGAACAGTCCACTCTCCCTCCTCACTACGCGGTTTGGGACGGCCCTTAATATGGAGGACCCTCCGCGGGAACGTGCAAACGGAGGGGTAGTGTGTAGGGATAGTGTGTAGGGGGCGGTTTGGAAAAGGCCCTGTGTCTCTCCTGAAGATCCTCATCACGACTCCAATGACGACAGCTGAATCTGAGAGGTGCTCAGGGGTGGATTGAACATTATTTCATTCGGTCGTTTGACCGAAGGGCCGGTCCACATGTGGGCCGGTGGGCTGGTGCGCTGGTATTTATTAAATAATTTTGTTTATTACATGCCCGACACCTGTACAGCTCATGGGGTTAAGTAGGCGACCCATGTACAGGGGCTGGTCTCCAACGCAGCGGCCCATGTTCGATTCCTGCCTGTGGCCCTTTGCTGCATGTCTTCCCCCTACTTTCCCCCCCATTTCCTGTCACTCTTCACTGTGACTATCACAATAAAAAGGCAAAAAAATAATAATAATAATTTTGTTTATTTATCCATATGCGGCCGAATTGGATGAGCGTCCAACCATTCATCAGCCCTGTACAGGCACGCAGGCACGCAGGCCCACATGCGTCACACACACGCACGCTCAGCCCCACACGGGCCCTGGAGGTGCTTCTCAACACTAAAAAGAATCGAGACCTTCCTCAGGAACACGATGTGGCAGGATCGTCTTAATGCACTGGCCATGCTCTCTGTGGAAAAGAAACTTGTCAGGGAGACCCCAGATTTTAACCACAGAGTCATTGAGAAATTTGCATGTCTCAAAGACAGAAGAGCAAAACTTGCATACAAAAAATAACACAGATGTAGAGGTGCTGGCTTTAATCTCTAAAATGTGAGGATTTACTTTTTTGTCATTTAATAATGTAAATAGAAATGTTAGTTGACACAAGTGGCACTTTAGACTGAAAGCTTGTTGATTTTCATATGTTCTGAAATCTGAGGAATGACTGTTTTTCTTTATTTTCATTGTAAATATTTAATGTTAGTTGACAGAAGCACTTTGGGCTCAAAGCCTAAGATAAGATAAGAAGCTTTTATTTGTCACATGCACAGTTATACAGAGTATAATGCCTAATGGTTTCAGTGGGTTGTTTTCAGGTAAAGTGACAAATTTTTATTGCTTTGATCTTAAATATGCAGATTTGCTGTTTTCTCATTGTCATGTAAGGTTGT
Organism: Acanthochromis polyacanthus; assembly: GCF_021347895.1. Classification (NCBI taxonomy): domain Eukaryota; kingdom Metazoa; phylum Chordata; class Actinopteri; family Pomacentridae; genus Acanthochromis; species Acanthochromis polyacanthus. Next base: position 7,293,544 of record NC_067118.1, read on the forward strand.
TCATGTAAAAGTTAGCTCACAGAAGCACTGTCTGCTTTAAGCCTTATAGTTAGGGGTTTTTTTTAGACAAAATGTCCAATGTTTGTTGGTTTCACAGGTATGGATTTCTTTTTGTTTATTTAAGTATGTAAATATAAATATGTTGTTCCAGAGATTTTGCTGGACAGAAGAAGCACTTGGCACTCTTTGAAGCTGGAAAAATGAACTGTTTTTTTACTTTTGAAGTAAAAAATAGATTTGCATATTTATACATTCTTAATTTGTTTAATTATAGAAAAGGAGATTTTAAGGGTCTGTGTACCAATTACACCTTATCTGGAGCAAATCATATCAAACACTGGGGAGATAAATTCAAATTCACTAGCTGGTAACGTTTACGTGCATTTAATTGTCTGTTTGACTCAGCAGTAGTGCTTAGGCGTACCCTCCTAGTGGTGCACAGTAATAGCACATCAAATGGCTGTGAACATAATTTACATCAATTCTTGTATTCCGGTGTTGCCGACTCTGCTAGCTGGTTTGGTAAATTAAGTGCGCCCCCCAAGAGAAAAATTCACCAGCTGCCACTGCCTAGCATACTTTATCCTCTCAGCATGCTGTGTGGTTAACTAGCGGCTATATCTGATGAGAGGTGTGTTAGAGTCAGACACACACACAGGATGCTCACTTCACTTTGTCAGTTATCTAGAATATACCATGACCGAACACAAATGAATCCCGCTAGAAAACCTCCTCACCATCAGGACCATCAATTGTTGAAGTCCTCCCTTGGGTCTCCACTTTCTAGGCTAGCGGTGCTAGTGCTGAGATACAGGGAACGTCTGGACACGTCAGGGCACTGAGGGACGTCTGTGTAGATCATGTGATCAACTGAGGGTAGATCTGAATTATTATTATTTTTGTACGTTTGAATTCTAGCTCTGAACAGGAAGAAAAGTGCTGATCTAAGCAGGGTTGCAGGTTTCAACATCTAACCTAAGGAAAGTAAGTTTAAGATAAATGCTTCATGCTCCGCTTGACTAAAGGTTTGCGGTTACATCTGATCTTTCAAGAGTTGGGGGGAGAACTTTCCCCCCTCGCTTCAAAACTGACAAACTGGAACAAGAATAGCATCTAGGATGGCAGTAGCGTGGTCAGGTGACAACTTCTTAATTAAAAGTAAAAGAACATCCGTTAAAACTTGTGAAAGCTGGAAGAAAAAGGGGGATCTGCAGTTGCAGAGATGTGCAGGTTGTCACATCCGCACAGAAAGGCAGAGAAAGGGTGAAAAGTTCAAACAGCAGCTAGATGCTGATGTGGAAAAATTAATCCACTGCTGTAATGAATCTGTGTCTGTGTGTGTATCTGACAGCAGGCCTTTTGCCCTCTGACTGAAATGGTTTACAGATAGCCTGTAGTTTGTTTCCTCTGGGATAACTGCCAATATCAACAAAAGTATTGTTTGGAGATAAGGGTGCAGGTGTTCGCATGAGAAAACTTGGGGGAGGCTGTCTCCCACAGGGGAGGTGCCGGCAAGCCACGAGTTTTTAATTAAAATTATTAGGGAGTAAAGATTCGCTTAAACATCGCCTCTTTCCTTAATTGTGCAATACTGGCAGCTGGCAGTGGCAAAAAGAGAGATGGGTTAAAGGCGTGAACTGACCTCTGCTCAGAGGGTTTAAGGGGTTCAGTTGTCAGACAGTGGGGTCAGAGGGCTCCCGAAACCTTTCTCAAGTGTTTGTTTGTGTCTGTGCTGTATCGAATAAACACTTTACATCTTGGAATCTGCAGATTTGGCTCCTGGATTCTCTGATGTTTCAATGGTGAGACTTCGATATTTTGAGACCTAGAACCTAGAATTAAATTACAAGTGTTAATGCATAGAGTGATCAGGTTACACAGAGATCTTACGTAGTGGGGCAACTGGCCCCCCACTACAATGCTTAAACAAGAATAAAAGTTAAAGTATTGAACCATGAAACAATGTTGAGAATTAGGATTAATATATTTAGCTTAGTGAGAAAATACCATAGAAGAATCTAAATTAGCAATGTATTAAATTAATAATAAAATGGGAAAGAACATAGGAATCTGGTATTAATTAAATAAGATTAAAGTAAATCAATAAAGGGAATGGGATCATTCAAATCTGCCATAAAGGTGTGATTAAATTATCAAATTGTTGTTTAAAGTTAAGTTGAATAAAACTGAATCAGTAAATTGTTTAATTCAACACCAAATGGAACAGAAATCTGCAGATCGCAGCAGAACTGAGCTCTTAAAAATCTGTGTAAAGGTCACAGGGAGCAGCCACATACACACACATTCAGAGACACCTCTTGCAGGAGGAAGACGGAGGTGATTGGACAAGACCCAAGACATCCGGAGAGGCTGTCTCGGCGTGGGGCCAATCAGAAGACTGCAAATTCTTAGTTTAAAAACTCATGTATTAGCTTAGAGATTCATTCTTTCTTGTGATCACAGCTGCATGCAGAAAAACCATTGTTTTAGCTTGGCAATTCTGCCTGTCAGCGTTGAGCAAGAATAGAATCTGCGTGCACGCATATCTGTCCATCCTTTGCATTTTTTACTAAATATTCTTAACTGAATATTTTGACTCTGAGTCTTCCTTGCGTCGTGTTTTTCCTCAGTAGCAGTAACAAAAGAATCCGTTTTTTCGACAACTACAACCTATCCACAATTTAACTCGACTCTATTCATCAGTCGACGCTGGATTGTGAATGCCAATAGTTAGTCACCACTCATTCACTCAAGCCTCTGTTCTTTGTGGAACTCCAGTAACCCTTTTTTTTTGCTCTTTCCAAGTCTGGACTGCCACCTGTTTGTGCTACCATCCGTTCAGGCTTTTTGGATCTGTCAGCTCACCATCCCGTCCGTCTTCACCTCTGGACAGTCACCCAGTTTATCCATGCCATTCCCAAACAGCCTTCCCCCCTTTTTTGACTTCATCTGCGGTCGCAGCCATTATCATCAGTCACTAGCCAAGCTGAATCCCCTGCAACAAGTCCTTTGCGTCCCAGCTCCCCAATTAAAACCGCTGCCAGCTAAGTCACAGTCCAAGCAGTCTCAGGATAGGTTTGGTTAATCGGAACAGTGTCGATACTTTCATCCATGACTGTAACCTTTTTTTTATACAGGTAATCTCATTGAGACATGGGTCTCTTTCTCAAGAAAGACCTATCCTTAAATAACAAAACAACACTGAATCACTGACAAACAAAACGAAGTGACCTGTGCTAGAAAATACAACAATACAACACAGAGTTACAGAGAGACAGGGTCATGACAAAACATAGACATTAACATGGGTGTGCAAAAGTGCCAAGCAATAAAGTTAAAGAGTAAAAACACTAAGAAAAAGTCCTAAGAAATGATATTTCCATAGTATTTAACAGACATTTGAAGTCCACCAGGGGATATCAAGCTTCAGACTCTGCTGGAGTGAGTTCCAAGTAGAGGCAGCAGAGGAACAAAAAGCTGCAGATCAAGGATGGATTTGTAAATTAAATGATACCAGTGGAGAAGTCTCTGCTTGAACAGTGATGACCAGTTTACCAAGGACTACAAAGTGCAGTGGTGTGTAAGAGGTTTAGAGTCAATTATAAATCTAAGCGCTCCTTGATAAACAGCATCCAACAGTTTGAGAGAGTCGGTGGAGACATTCATATAAACAATATCTCCATTATCATGGACAGGCAAGAAGGTGGCAACAACAAGCCATTTTCTTTAATTAAAAGAAAAACAGGATTTGTTCTTGAAAAAGAGGCCCAATTTTAATTTCCGTTTCTTTTAAAGATTGTTTTAAAACAGAGGCTTTCATCAATTGTGATGCCGAGGCATTTGTAAGAGGCCACTACTCATTCAGGGGGTGCCTTGTGCAGTTGTAATACCATTGAGAACTTGTGGCACCCGATTTTTTTTTTTTTTTTTTTACCAGAAAACAACATAATTTTTGTTTTGTCAGCATTTAGCATTAGTCTAAGGTTTAACAGATGTGACTGAATGATGTCAAATGCTGACTGAAGATATTCAAATACAAGGGTGACAGTGTTCGCACAACAGTAAATGATAGTGTCATCAGCATAAAGATGAATATATGTATGTTTTGACCCATACTGTTGACATGAATGGTAAAAAGAATGGCTCCAAAGATAGAATTTTGTAGCACATCTTTTGTAACATCCAGAAAGGATCTGTGGTCCTGAGCTGCATATTTGCATACATTGCTTACTATTGGTGAGGTAATTTGAGAACCAGCCAACAGCTTGGTCTGATAGGCCTATATCTGACTGCCTCCAACATAAGAAATCATGGTCAGCGGTAGAGACTGACATTTTTTCGGGATTCCCGCGGGTCACGGGATTCCCGTGGGATTCCCGCGGGATGGGAGTCAGCTTTACTATTGATCACGTGATTGGGACGGTACAGGATAAAAGGTTAACAGGAGCAGACGGGAGCGGGAACCAATCAATAAGACAAAATATAATTTATGACATGCGCCGCCATTTTGTAGTTTTTTTGCCAATAAGCCTACACTGTAATGGAAGTGAAAAGAACTACATGGCCCAGAAGCCAACAGTGCTTCCGGCCGCTGCTCTCCGCCATAATTCAAAGAAGAAGAACAGCAATGGAGGGAGTTAACACTGGTGTAGAATCTGATGTGCTAAAAACTGATTTGCAACGCAAAGTAAGAAGTAAGGACCTATCTATTAAGCTGACAGAAATGGCAGGGAAGTCGGAAATATTGCTCAGCTTCTCGAGAGTCGAGTGTGACAGCGTTAACACGCCGTATGCCGCTTGCAAAACATGTACCGCTCTTGCAAAACTTGGAGCGGTACAGAAGTGGGAGTCATTCTGAACGGGAGTGGGATGGGAGTGGGAGCCATTTTACCAGGAGTGGGATGGGACAGGATATTTTTTTTTACTCTGGCCTGGGATTGGGACAGGACAAGATTTTTTTCTGTGGGAGTGGGACGGGACAGGAGTGAAAATGCACTCCCGTGTCACTCTCTAAGTCAGCGGTATCAAAAGCCTTAGACAATTTAATGAAGAGTGCAGCACAATATTTCTTGGCGTCCAATGCTTCCACAGCATCATTTAAAACATTCATTGAAGCAGTGACTGTACTGTGTTGCTTCCTAAAACCAGACTGATGAGAAGATAAAAAACTGTTTAAAGTCAAGATCTTCCTGATCTGATCATTCACCAGCCTTTCAAAAACCTTGGCTAAGATGCCGAGTTTGGAAATGGGCCTGTAGTTGTTTAACTCTGTAGAATCACCACCTTTAGGGAAGTACAAATCAGATTTCCAGACATCAGGAATGACATTGTTTTTTTACAGATGTCCATTGATTTTCTTCTACATGTGCTGTTTTGTATGAGCAGCACATGTAGTTGTGCTTCGCATTTCATGAGAGGACCACATTTTGAAGCATAAATACCACAGTAGATCATGTTCATGTAATGATGGAGAGCTGAAGTCATTATTGCATTTAATGTTCATTTCATTTTGCGGCCCTACTTCTCTTTCAGGCATTTAATTGAATTAACTGCTTTTTTTCCTTCACGGTACAGTATCTTCCTGCCTCCACCTAAACTCATCAGGTAAATCATCAGGTGTTTCTGTGCTGGACCTCTCTTTGTTCACGTCCTCTTTTCTCATTTTCTTTTTAAATCCACAGCTACAGATGAGTTTAACTTCTTAACACACATCAGCTAAACAGCTTGTTTTATGAACCAAGCAGGGACAGACTGACAGCCACCAAAGTTATAAAAGTATAACATCAACACCAATACAGCTTCATGATCATCATTCACTTACATGAATGCAACCAGTTGAAATTTCAACTCTCACACTCTCAAAAAAGTTTGGTTGCACTTTGGTTGCAGTCTGGAGCCCTGGCTTTACTTGACAGGACTTTTATAGGTACCTCCAACTCTCAATATTCTGATGAAAATATTAAAGGATACCAAAAAATCTATGGGATATAAGACAAATGTTCACCAGAGCCAACAATACAAAACGGTCAATGTTCATGTTGTGTATCTTTGTGTTCATGTTGTGTATCTTTGTGTTCATGTTGTGTGTCTTTGTGTTCATGTTGTATGCCTTTGTGAGGATGAACTACAGTATCTTACTTCTGTACAGCAGAGGATTGTCGTCTTTTAAATTCAATCAAACGAGCCTCTGATCCATCACTCTTCATAGACACACAGCTGGGTTCTGGTTCTGGTTCTGGTTCTGGTCCTGGTCCTGGTTTCTGATGGATCCTGGCAGAACGAGAAGAAAACCAGCAACTCAGTAAGTACAGAAAAATTAGCAGTATCTTTGTGTTCATGTTTTGTATCTTTGTGTTCATGTTGTGTGCCTTTGTGAGGATGAACTACAGTATCTTACTTCTGCACAGCAGAGGATTGTCGTCTTTTAAACTCGATCAAACGAGCCTCTGATCCATCACTCTTCATAGACACACAGCTGGGTTCTGGTTCTGGTCTCTGATGGATCCTGGTTGACAGACAAGAAAACCAGCAACTCAGTAAGTACAGAAAAAATGAGCAGTCTCTTTGAGTTCATGTTGTGTAGAATAGAATAGAATAGAATGCCTATATTGTCACTATACAATAGTACAATGAGATTTAAGAGCATCTCCATTAGTGCAAGACGATACATGTAATAAAAATCACAAAAAAGATAAAATAAAATAATAAATAAGATAAGCTGAATAAGTTAAGTAAAACAGTATAAAGAATAAAAAAGTGCATGGTCAGTGTGATATTGCACAGTCCGTATTGCACAGTAGATGGTTATGAGGTAGTCTGGGGGGGATGTTTGAGATGTCAGTGCATGTTTGAGTTCAAAATGGTGATGGCTTTTGGAAAGAAACTGTTTTTGAGTCTGTTTGTTTTGGTTCTGATGCACCTGTAGCGCCTTCCTGAGGGCAACAGGACAAACAGGTCGGAACCAGGTTGAGAGTTGTCCTTGATGACGTTTTCTGCTCTTTTAAGGCAGCGGGAGGTGTAAATGTCCATCAGGGAGGGGAGGGGGCAGCCGATGATTTTCTGTGCTGTCTTAACCCTCTGAAGTCCCTTCCTGTCTGCCATGGTGCAGCTGCCGTACCACATTGTGATGCAGTAAGTCAGCAGGCTCTCAATGGACGAGCAACAGAAGGTCGTCAGCAGGGTGGGGTCCAAGTCGTGTTTCTTGAGAACCCTCAGGAGGTGTAGCCGCTGCTGCGCCTTCTTAATGATCGCCTTGGTGTTGTCCGTCCAGGAGATCTCGGAGGAGATGAGGACACCAAGGAACTGGAAGGTGTGGACCCTCTCCACACACTCACCGTTGATGTAGAGATGGGCTAGGTCGGTGCTGAGCTTCCTAAAGTTGACAATGATCTCCTTTGTTTTCTTGGTGTTCAGAGCCAGGTTGTTTTCTGAACACCAAGCTGCCAACTTCAGGACCTCCCCTCTTGTAGGCTGTCTCGTCTCCTCCTGAGATGAGTCCGACAACTGTTGTGTCGTCAGCAAACTTCACGATGAGGTTGCTGTTGTGGGCCGGATGACAGTCATGGGTATAGAGACAGCACACAGCCTTGGGGGGAGCCGGTGCTCAGTGTCCGCGCTGAGGACAGGTGGGGGCCGAGTCTCACAGTCTGGGGACGGTTGGTAAGGAAGTCCTTTATCCAGGCACATGTGAGAGGGGGGAGGCCGAGAGTGACCAGTTTGGTGATGAGAATGTCCGGAATGATTGTATTAAAGGCAGAGCTAAAATCCATGAAGAGCATACGGACATAGCTCTGCTGCTGCTCCAGATGTGACAGCGCGGAGTGGAGAGCTACAGCGATGGCATCCTCAGTGGATCTGTTTGCACAATATGCAAACTGGTAGGTGTCGAAGTTTGGGGGGAGATAGTCCTTGATGTGCTGGAGGACCAGTATCTCGAAGCACTTCATGATTATCGGAGTGAGGGCCACAGGACAATAATCGTTTGGGCTCGTGGTGGGAGACTTCTTAGGTACTGGAATGATTGTAGCGGTTTTCAGACAGGATGGGATGACTGCCTGGGCCAGGGAGAGGTTGAAGATTCTGGTGAGGATGTGGGTGAGCTGGAGGGTGCATGCCTTAAGCACTTTACCAGGAACACCATCTGGGCCAGCAGTCTTCTTAAGGTTCACTACCAGGAGCACCCGTCTGACTTCATGCTCGCTGACAGTGAGTATAGTAGTGCAGGAACTGGGTGGGGGTGGGGGCAGGGCAGGGGCTGCTGAGTGTTGCTGTTGTGACGTTTCAAAGCGAGCAAAGAAGCTATTTAGCTCCTCAGCCAGTGATGCACTCAGGTCTTCTGTTGTAGTGCCGCCCTTGGAGTTTGTGATGTTGTGAATGCCCTGCCACACCGCCCGTGTGTTGTTGCTGGACAGGTAGGACTCTATGCTCTTCTCATAGTCCGCCTTTGCTTTTTTAATTCGTCTCCGCTTGAGCAGTCCTATAAAGGGCTCTGTCACCTGATCTGAAGGCAGCGTCACGGACTCTGAGGAGTGTGTGGACCTGGCTGGTTAACCAGGGTTTCCGATTTGGGAAGACCCGGATGGTTTTTTCCACAGTCACACTCCCAATACAGAACTTGATGTGGTCCAGTACTGTTTCTGTGAAAGTTCCAAGCTCCTGGTGTTCAAATAGGTCCCAGTCTGTCTCAGTGAAGTAGAAGAATGCAATAGTTATTTCCTCATCTCAATTTATTGAAAAAAAAGCTAACAACAGTGGAGGGTATACCACAAGAAAAATATCAATGTTTTTGACAGTTTGGACAGAACAGCAGCCTTCAGGTGAAATCCGGTATAACTGTGTAGCATCCAGTGCCGTGATCACGGATGTACCAAGACAACAGCTAATTTCAACCTCGCAATTAACCTTAAGACCATCTATAAAGATAAAAATAGCTATTATCATCAGCTTATTGCATTTGCTTAACCGCTATGTAATGGATGCAAACGTAGTCGAAGCAAAGTAGCTAAGCTAATGCTAACACATTCACTGTTCAGAATCAAAACATCTCTGAAAATTGCCTGTCTTCTCAAATGTAGTCGCCATTGCCCGTGACTACGATAAAGACAGGTGGCTAATCTGAAGAGCTAATGTTCAACAACATCGATGTGACTTTTGCGAGATCTCGCAAAACCTTTTGAGAGATCCCGAGAAACTTTGTGAGATCTCGCAAAGTTTCTCGGGATTCTTCTTGGGTTTTTTTTCTCTCCATATCCCTTACTCCATATCCCAATATCCTATCCAGTAAATTTTTTTCGAAAAGTTACTCAAGTAAATGTAACGGCGTAAATGATACTCGTTACTACCCACGTCTGTCAATAAGTACAGAAAAAATGAGCAGTCTGTGTTCAAGTTGTGTGTCTTTGTGTTCATGTTGTGTGTCTTTGTGAGGATGAACTACAGTATCTTACTTCTGTACAGCACAGGATTGTCGTCTTTTAAATTCAATCAAACGAGCCTCTGATCCATCACTCTTCATAGACACACAGCTGGGTTCTGGCCCTGGTTCTGGTTCTAGTACTGGTTCTGGTCCTGGTACTGGGTTCTGATGGATCCTGGTAGACAGAGGAAAACCAGCAGCTCAATAAATGCTGATAAAATGAGCACAGTGTCTGTATGTTCATGTTGTATGTTTTTGTGTTCATGTTGTGTCTCATGTTCATATTGTCTCTTTGTGTTCATGTTGTGTTCATGGTGTGTCTTTTTGTGTTCATGTTGTGGTTTTTTTGTGTTCAAGTTGTGTCTTTTTGTGTTCATGTTGTGTCTTTTTGTGAGGATGAACTACAGTATCTTACTTCTGTACAGCACAGGATTGTCGTCTTTTAAATTCAATCAAACGAGCCTCTGATCCATCACTCTTCATAGACACACAGCTGGGTTCTGGCCCTGGTTCTAGTACTGGTTCTGGTCCTGGTACTGGGTTCTGATGGATCCTGGTAGACAGAGGAAAACCAGCAGCTCAGTAAATGCTGATAAAATGAGCATAGTGTCTTTATGTTCATATTGTGTGTTTTTGTGTTCATGTTGTGTCTCATGTTCATGTTGTCTCTTTGTGTTCATGTTGTGTTCATGGTGTGTCTTTTTATGTTTATGTTGTGTTTTTTTGTGTTCACGTTGTGTCTTTTTGTGTTCATGTTGTGTCTTTTTGTGTTCATATTGTGTGTCTTTGTGAGGATGAACTACAATGTCTTACTCCTCCCCAGCAGAACGTTGTTGTCTTTCAAAGAACATGGCGGCACCCCTTGAGCGAGCACTCTTCATGGAGATAAGACTGAGTTCTGGTCCTGGTTCTGGTTCTGGTCCTGGCCCTGGTTCTAGTTTTGGTCCTGGTTCTGGGTGCTGATGGATCCTGGTACACAGAGAGGAAAACCAGCAGCTCAGTTAGTGCAGACAAAATGAATAGTCTCTTTATGTTCATGTTGTGTGTCTTTGTGAGGATGAACTCCAGTGTCAGTATCTTACTCCTCCCCAACAGAACGCCGTTGTCGTTCAAAGAACATGGCCGCGCCCTTTGAGCGAGCACTCTTCATGGAGACAAGACTGAGTTCTGGTCCTGGTCCTGGGTCCTGATGGATCCTGGTAGACAGACATGAAAACCAGCAGCTCAGTAAGTGCAGCACAAACCAGCAGCTTGACAAAAACCAACACAGCTGGAAGTTCAAGCAGCACCAACACCAAGTCATAAACTGGCATCCTGCTGGAGCTGCTGTCAGGACGCAGCTTAATCATTAAATCTCTTTATTGGACTCCATCCAGAGTTCACACACAACTGTAAGGCTCAGCTGACTGTCATACCTTTCCATGTTGGTGAAAACCTGCAGCCACCTGAAGACACAAACACACAAAGTTCAGCCGTCAGTCTTCAGTCTCAGTCAAATACACAGCTGACTGGATCTGAACATTTCATTCTGTTTCTCAATCAACTGATCCCAGACCAGCGACCCACCAGCTGATTGTGGACGTCCACAGCAGCAGACAAACGGCAGCTTGTTGCTGACAAACACAAATCAAAGGTCCACTTACTCAACTTGTTGCAGTCCAACAGCTTTCTGCTCCTCTCCTGAGCTCCACCGTCGTCCTTCTTCAGCTCTGCAGGAACCAAACAGCTCAAAGCACAAACCAGTCTGAACCTGCACAGATCAGAGGTCAGCTCTTTATCCTTCTCCACCCTCCCAGTCATATATATTTTATTTCCCTACAAGTAAAGTCCGACTCAATAATCATCTTAATAATTGACCTGAAAGCTGAACTTAGAACTCGTTTCAAAGCCTCACTTTGAGTCTCTCACACCCAACTGGAAAACACAAAAACTGTTGTGTTGGTTGTTGTATTCTGAGTCCACAGAGTTTTCAGCTGATTCACTTCAGATAAAGTCCTGACTTTAGTCCGCATGTACGGGGCACAGCTGACTTCTTCTTCACTTCTCTTACTTCTGCCCCTAGTTCTGCTGCTGCAGGCCGAGGCTGCTGGGGGACCTCTCTCCATGCACTGAGCCCTTCTCTCATATATTTACTATATATTACTACATTACACTAACTTTGTTTCTCCCTGTGTCCTTTCTCCGCGTGTCCCTGGTCCCAGAGCTGGATGCTTCAGATCTGTGGTTGCTGTCCCACCAACTGTCCTTGTCTCCATCATGTCCACTGTGGGATGCTGCTGCTGACCTTCCTCCAGTCCACTGCTTCCAGCTGCACATCTCTACCAGTCTACTCTGCATCACCCTCACTATACTTGATATGCTAATCTAGACTCTGTTTGCATCTTACTACCAGCTATATGCGTAGTATATTTTATACCAGAGCCATACACCATAACAGTAAACTATGAATCAATTTAAATGCTGGCTTGTACTTTGTATGTATAATCTGTCTCCTCATGCATGTATTCCAGTGTTTGTTGCATGTTTCCTTGTTCCCCTACCTCTCTACCTCTTCTGTCTCTCTCAACCCTCCACCCAGCAAGCAGATGGGTCCTCCTATATAAAAAGTTGGGTTCTGCTCAAGGTTTTTTCCCGTTAAAAAGGAGTTTTTTCTTGCCACTGTCGACTTAGGGCTGCTCTGTTGGTTCAGGCACAACGGTTCTGTAAAGCGTCTTCAGACAATTCGAACTGTAATTGTCGCCATATAATTAACTAATCAGTTATCAGAACAGACAACTGATGGAATAATCATTGCAGCGTTAGTAAAATCTGCTTCTGCTGCAAACATCTCTTTGATCACAGTTAAAAGAAAAGTTTAACAACAGACATAAAGTTGTGTGTATTTACTGTACATGTTAACACTGTTGGGTCCAGATAAATCAGGTCTGCTCTTTGTCTCACAACATGCACCATAAATTACGGATATATTCCACATTGTGGAGCGCTCTTGTTGGAGTCACCAGTTTGTGCACAGAAGTGTGGGCATGGGTTTGTGTCAACAGTGTCTCAGTCCAGGTGTGCAGCTGACCAGAGAGGATGAGGAGGATGCTGGTGCCAGAATAAGCTGCTGAGGCTGAGACACGAACATCAGCTGTGATGCCGGAGAGTCACAACCTTACCAGGCCGCTGCTGGAAGCGGCGGGCTGCTTCTTCCTCTCCATCCTGCGCTACAGTCAGGCGGTACAGGTGTTGTGACATTTTCACACTCCCCGGAAAAATCTGACTCCCCCTTCGCGTGAACGCGCACGACTTACGTTTCACTCTGTGGCCACTTGACTGTTTTTGCTGTTGTTTTCTACAGGTTTTCGGGTTAAATGTGACGAAGTCCCGAACTGCAGACATGTTTTCTTGTTAAATATGATTAGCTGACATGTTTTTCGTCCTCTTCTCATCCGTATGTGCGCACCCTAAATGGCATCGGGAGAGATTCTACGCTACTCTCATCAAGTCTCCGTATAAATGCACCTGCTCTGTGATAGTCTCAGGGTTCTGTTTAAAGTGCAGAGAGCATCATGAAGACCAAGGAACACACCAGGCAGGTCCCAGATACTGTTGTGGAGAAGTTTAAAGCCGGATTTGGATACAAAAAGATTTCCCAAGCTTTAAACATCTCAAGGAGCACTGTGCAAGCAATCATATTGAAATGGGAGTATCAGACCACTGCAAATCTACCAAGACCCGGCCGTCCCTCTAAACTTTCACCTCCAGCAAGGAGAAGACTGATCAGAGATGCAGCCAAGAGGCCCATGATCACTCTGGATGAACTGCAGAGATCTACAGCTGAGGTGGGAGAGTCTGTCCATAGGACAACAATCAGTGGTACACTGCACAAATCTGGCCTTTATGGAAGAGTGGCAAGAAGAAAGCCATTTCTCAAAGATATCCATAAAAAGTCTGGTTTGAAGTTTGCCACAAGCCACCTGGGAGACACACCAAACATGTGGAAGAAGGTGCTCTGGTCAGATGAAACCAAAATCCAACTTTTTGGCCACAATGCAAAACGATATGTTTGGCATAAAAGCAACACAGCTCATCACCCTGAACACACCATCCCCACTGTCAAACATGGTGGTGGCAGCCTCATGGTTTGGGCCTGCTTTTCTTCAGCAGGGACAGGGAAGATGGTTCAAATTGATGGGAAGATGAATGGAGCCAAATACAGGAGCATTCTGGAAGAAAACCTGTTGGAGTCTGCAAAAGACCTGAGACTGGGACGGAGATTTATCTTCCAACAGGACAATGATCCAAAACATAAAGCCAAATCTACAATGGAATGGTTCACAAATAAACGTATCCAGGTGTTAGAATGGCCAAGTCAAAGTCCAGACCTGAATCCAATCCAGAATCTGTGGGCAGAGCTGAAGACAAACGCTCTCCATCCAACTTCACTGAGCTCGAGCTGTTTTGCAAGGAAGAATGGGCAAGAATTTCAGTCTCTCGATGTGCAAAACTGATAGAGACATACCCCAAGCGACTTGCAGCTGTAATTGCAGCAAAAGGTGGCGCTACAAAGTATTAATGCAAGGGGGCCGAATAATATTGCACGCCCCACTTTTCAGGTTTTTATTTGTTAAAAAAGTTTAAAATATCCAATAAATTTCGTTCCACTTCACGATTGTGTCCCACTTGTTGTTGATTCTTGACAAAAAATTAGAATTTTATATCTTTATGTTTGAAGCCTGAAATGTGGCGAAAGGTTGAAAAGTTCAAGGGGGCCGAATACTTTCACAAGGCACTGTACGTCAGGCGCTGCGCAGCCTGTTCCACCGGGTCACAGAGGAGGTGGCGGGTTTAGTGGAGTGAGTTGGAGACGGTGCGCATCAGAAACGAGCTCAGGCGGCATAGACGGAGCTCTGCGCGTTTTACAGCACGACCAACAGAAAATACCAGCTCACTGTACAAACCCGATGGTTGACTTGTCATTACCTCTATTTTTTTTATATAAGGCTGAGTGGAGCAGCTGCAATCAGGGAACACACACAAAAAAGACAGTTGAATTCGTCTCTTGCTGCAGTATTTTAATCCAAGCTGCAAAAAAATCCATGGGACATGTTATATCTGTTATTTAAGAACAGCAGGAGCTGCTTTTGTATTTTCCTGCAACGATGTTGCTTTTTGTGCTGAAGATTTCTTTCTTTGTGTATTTATATTTTATGCAAAAGATGAATGTAAAGTTGCACATGTGCAGCCAGCATTAGCTCATAGAAATGTTTTTGTCATGTTTGCTGTGATCAGTCGGTGAGACGCTGCTTTACGTGACTTCAGAGGAATCTGCAATTGAAAGTGTTGCTGCAGATGTTCTGTATCTCTGGCTCAGTTGTTCTGCACTATTTGCTGTCATGTTCTTATGCTTGCCTCCAAACTGCCATGTGAGCTACTTTGTTCTGCATTTTCACAAACACAGAGAAAACGTGGATGCTTTAAAGTTTGTGAGGCATTTAGAATTTTCTATATTTCAGTATAAATGTGAACCTGAATATCAGCAGATAGTCACACAAGTCCTGAAAGTTAAGAGACTGAACTTAATCAAATAAATTACACACAAATGTTCTACTTGGTAATTTATTAACTGGGGAAAATGATCCAATATTACAAAGTGTGATAAAAAAGAAGCAGGACTGTGGTTGCTGTTCATACAGATCAGCAGCCACACAGTAATGATGTCAACACTGGGAGAGAAAAGTAACTAGCACTGACCTGTTTGTTTCTCCTCGGTGATTAATAAAGGATTTCTATTCTATTGTCTGTCTTTTCAGTGTTGGGTTGATCTTGGGTTGATCTTGGACGTCCAATTGTGTCCAAGATCAACCTTCTGCTGATCATTTTAATCCTCTGTCTTCATTATTCAATTTACTTTGTGTAAAGCTTCAGTTCTACAGAGCATGATACTGCCACCACCATGCTTGATGGTGTCTGGTGTTCCTAAACCAGTCCGAAAAAGTTCTAAAACCAGGAACAAAATCAAACCTAAACCAGTCCAAAAATGTTCAGAACCAGTCAGAATGCAGTCTATAATCAGTCCAAAACCAAAACCAGTTTTAGAAACAGTCCAAAACTCGTACCAAAAAAGTCAAAAAGCAAGACAATATCTGGACCAACACTAAACCTAAATTACTCAGTCTGAAACCAGTCCTCATCCAGAAAATAAATCATAAATCATCTTTAAATCACATCCAAAACCAGAAGAATCAAGACTGAAACCAAACATGAACCAGTCCCAAGAAAGTCCAGAACCAGTGCAACATACAGTCTGAAACCAGTCCAGAAGCACTTCTAGAAAGCCCCAGAGCATGATACCGCCACCACCATGCCTGATGGTAGGTTTGGTGTTCTTGGGGTTAAAGGCCTCAGCTTGTTTTTTATTTATATGTTTAACATTTATTTAACCAGGTTATTCCCATTGAGATCAGAGCTCTCCTTTACAAGGGAGACCTGGCCAAGAGGGCAGCAGCAAAGCCACATCAAAAACAGTTGACAACAGGTAAAATTAACAACATTAAAACTTACTCACACTTAACACTTGCACACAGACCAGATAGACTGTAAGGATTTCACCAGAACTTTAAGCTCGCTTGGTGTAACAAGGACTTGAAGTTAAAGTTCAGATTGAAATTTATGCATCAGGTGCAGAAAACCTAAATGCTTTCTTGCCCAGTTCAGATCTTTGGGGACAACAAATTGCGAAGTAACCATAGATTGTAGATTGTGACTCCCATGTTTCCTTGTTAAAAGACAAGACAAATAGGAAGGAACAATACTCAGAGTGGTTCTGTAAATACACACATACTAATGACTGAGACGCCGGGAATTTAAAGATATCCATTTAACTTTAGAATAGAGCTCAGAATGGTGAGTAAGGGGACCACATGTGATAACGAATGTCAGCCCCCCATGGTACACACTATGCAGCATGCTAAGACAACTAGCAGAAGCCTTAATATACAACACATCTCTATTTGTAAAATGTTCGGCTACCAGCCAGGATCCGGGGCCTTGAAATTGCTCATCTATTTATAAAATTTATAAAATGTTGTTTTCCTTTAAAAACATCCAGAATTCAACAACAGGCAAAAGGGTTGTTTTCTCCAATTTCTGTTTCACACTGTGCTGTCTTTAAAGTTAAGTGATTAAGTTGAAAACTGATTTCAGTTGGGTTTTTAAAAAACAGCGTCAGAGTGAGCGCTCTTTGTTTTGGTTTGGTGTCAGACTTGACAGCAATGTGAGGGCTCTCACTGCTCTGACCTATCTTTGAAGTTGCTACGTGTCTCATGCTAGCTACGTCTCTCGTAGAGACACCCGCAACGGACACAGCTAACCTTTGCTGCTAATGTTTTATCACACTTCTACCTTGGAAATTATTTGTCTTTTTACAAAAGATAAAACTGCTGATCAAAGTCAAGCACAGAAAAGCAAGCCTGGTGTGGTTATTGGAAGACTTTGAAATGTTAGCTAGCTGTCTAGCTGCGGACTAGAACAAGCACTGCAAGGGCAGAATACACAGAAAAAGAAAAGCAAGACTTGTTTATGTAATAAAATCCTAATAAGAGTTTCAAATTTATTTTTTTTTACCATATACTGAATAGTATACGATATTCTCTCTTCCAAACAGATTTCTGATCAGTTTTTCTTCCATCTGACCACAGAACTTTCCTCCAGAAGGTCTTTTCTTTGTCCATGTGATCAGCAGCAGACTTGAATGGAGCTTTAAGGTTCTGCTTCTAGAGGAAGAATTTCCTTCTTCATGGATCCTCTCAACTCATGTTGATGTAAAACCCTGTGGACACTGACAGTTGTGATCCAGCAGCTTCTCATTCATTCAGACTTGCTTTTTGATGATTCTTGGTTGACCCTTGACTATTCTCAGATTCAGCCAAATGCATCAAAACGTATTGGACA
Organism: Acanthochromis polyacanthus; assembly: GCF_021347895.1. NCBI lineage: Eukaryota > Metazoa > Chordata > Actinopteri > Pomacentridae > Acanthochromis > Acanthochromis polyacanthus. The sequence continues at coordinate 7,310,894 of NC_067118.1, forward strand.
ACATTTTATCATTTAATAGAAAAGCGACCCTAAATATACAGCCAAAGCAACCAAAGAGCTTTTAGAAGGATGAAGCGATGGGATGTTTGTGATTGAACTCCAGTCTATACATTTTGGATATTTTCCTCCAAGACACTTTCAAATATCAATAATTGCATCACAGTTGAAAATGAAGCACATCCACATTCCACTCCACAGAGCCTTCACACAACAGCAAAACAAAACAAACGGGTTTGATGAATTCCTGTAAGGTGCAGAGTACTGATCTGGAATGCAGAAGTTCACTTCATTTTCCTCATTGTTACTAGCTGGTATTTTTTGCTCAGTGTTACCTAAATAAAAAAATGTCAAAAAAGTCCCTGTGATTTGAGTTTGATTTGAGTGCAACAAAAGGGAACAAGGAAGTAAACTCAGTGACAGTAAATGCTCTGTTAGTATTTATGTGTGTGCTGGTGTTTGACAGCTGTGCTATTAAAGAATGAGGAAGTCTAAAAAAGGGAAGGTGCAGCAGTCAGACAGGTACAGATTGCCCTAACATTAGAATAGTCTTCATGATTTGCTTCGCTGTCACTCTACACTTTAACTACTATACTGTCGAGGTGATGCAAGTGAATTTATCTCTTTACTAGATCTGATTTTGCGTTCTTTAGGTTAAAATGGATACTGCAGTGTCCCTGAATGAGCTGGTCTATGCACGCTCAGAGAACAACCTGAAGTTCATCTGTGAGTTTCAACCTGGACCCAGTTCCTCGCAGACGTCTACTGATGAAGATTACGGTGCCGGTTTTGATTGTGAGACGGTTTCTGTCGTCCTCCCTGCACAGTGCAGCGTCTACCAGCTGCGACTGCGCATCTGTATGCAGGTAAGCTAACCCCTACTGAAAGGTTTTATGCATTTCTTCAGTTTATCTGCTCCGCTAGCAGGGAACATTGCTACAACATTAGCTAATGTTACATACAAGTTCTAACTGTAGAATTCTAACAAATTTTCGTCTGGGTCATTTCAGAACTGGATGACATTTTGGCTTCAAAATTTTTGAAAAATAAACCTTCTCTTTTACAATATTATGCTCCATATTCATCAATAATAGGTAATAAACTATCATAGGCTTGATTGGCTTACACATCAATGGTACCATTTTTATGTGTTATTTGCTAACCCTACTCTAATCACAGTAACAGGGTTGCTAATCCATGCTAATGCTAGCTTTTTCTCAGCAGTAGAAGCTAGATATTTAGCTAGCCATTACTGCTGACCAATAATTTTTATTTAAAATATTATGTTCCCACATTTTCAAGAGACATCAATGAAAAAAATCATGCCAAAAAAACGAGATTCAAATTTCATTTTAACTGTTTTATTTGAGGTTCAGTTTGGTCATCAGGGGGTGGGACAAGAGAAAAATGTAGTTTTAGGGGAACTCCAGATTGATTTTTTTTTTAAATTAAACATTCTTTTCTCCCAATTGTTTTTTTTTTTTTTAGATTTGCTCTAAGGACAAGAACATTTACACAACAACTGCTTGTTTTAGTTTTTTGTACATGGATTATTTGAAATTTGATGAGTGGCAGGGGTGGTTTTAGACTTTCAGCTCTAGGGGTGCTTAGCACCTGGTTGGGCACGGGGGGGGGGGGGGGGGGGGGGGGGGCGCACATCTGACCAATGTTAAGCGACGGCTCACCCAGCTCTTCTGCATTCATAACAGAGCTCAGTCATTCTCTTAGATACTATTCGTTGGTTCAAGAAACAGTCAAAATAGTCCTTCTCCAAATGCTGACCGTTTGAAGTTTGATTTTCAAAATATGTCTGCTAGCAGTTGAGTTAACGCCACAAAATAAACATTTGAACACAGGCAGTAACGTTGCTCATATTCTGTGCTTTGCTCCCCAAACCTTACCTGAAGCTTTTGCTGGAGTTTTCTTGGAAAAAAATGCCCTAATATCCATTGTGACGGTCGGCCTACAAACAACACATTGATAAAACAATGATATGGCACCAGTGTGAAATTACAATAGCCTTTTTTCACCTTCATGTTTGGCATGCCATAAGCATTGCTTGCTTCATTTTGTGATTTGCGAGGCTAAGCGAGTAAAATTCGCTAGCTAGAAGGCAAGCTAGCTAGCTGGATTGTTTGTTTAGACAACTCAGGCTTATAAATGCAGATTTCATGGAGAAACTTGTGAGTTCACTTCAGGGTATACATACCAAGTAAATGTTGCAGTCACCTGCAGTTGCTGGCTCTGTTGGGTAGCCTGTCAATCTCTCTGCCCGATCCATCACACGCACACAGGGGTGGGAACAGCATTCAGCGCAGCGGCAGAGTAGAGGGGAACTTGCGCTGTCTTAATGGATCAAACCATTATCCAAAAGGGGTGGGGGTCAAATGAGGGAGAACTTTGCCAGATTTTACATTTGGTTTGAAACGGTAAAATAAATAACACTGTTAGTGATTATTTCAGCATTTATTATAAACATAAATACATATCGCCCAATAATTCTAGGGGTGCTTAAAAAAATTAAGGGGTGCTCAAGCACCCCTGAAAATCTAGTCTAGCTCCGCCCCTGATGAGTGGGACGTAAAATGTCCTCCAATCCTGGAATGATCCATCTGAGCCTGTCCTCAAACAAAAAACGGCCATATAGGTCATCTGTACACGCCCGTATTACGACCGAGTGTTACGTTTTGACTATGCGACCTCTGGCGGTTGAGTAAATATTGACACTCCGGTGTTGCAGATGAAACATCACCATGAACAAACTTTTATCTAACACTATCCCTATCCCTATCCCTATCCCTAACCATAACCATAACCATAACCCTAAACCCGTGCTGGGAAAGTGAGGAAAAAGCCGTTTCGCGAGGGAAAAGCCGTTTCTCAAATTAAATCCCTTAATGCGTTCCTTTTCCCCGTCGGGGCGCTAACGTAAATACGCTCTCATGGGTCGTATTCTGGTGCACGTTACATACGACCTGTGTGGTCGTATGAATTGGAGGACTTGTTGTCCATCTAATGTTCAAATAATGTTTTACAGATATTCATAATTATGGCTTTTTATGATTTAATGAAGAATAGTCACATGTGTTAAAACAGTATTTTTGTAATATATAATGATACACACCAGAGAGCATGGCTGGTCTCATTTAATTATGTACATAAATTCGTATACTTGCACACAATATGTCCTTTCCTGACTATTATTACTAACTGTGTCTAATTTTAGGAACACCTCTAGGGTATTAGCCTCAAATTTAAATTCATTTATTTAAAAAAATGAAATATTTGTGGAATTCTGATTAAATGTGTGATTGTATTTTGAGCCTTTTTACTTCAAAACATTTAGACATTCTTTTAATTTTTTTGAATTTAATGGTTATTCACAGTTACTGGATTTTACCATTATTTTACATTAGAGAAGTGAATGCAAATTATTTTTTTAATTTTTATTGAAAAATTAAAATGTAATTATTGTATTTTTATTTTAATGACTTAAAGACCTTAATTCTGCTTCTTACATGTTATTGAGGCATTGACAAAGGTGGGAATATTCCTCCTACAAGATTCCTCTATAAAACATTCCCAGAATATTCCATGATAACGAAGGGAGAGTGTTCTCCACCATAATTCAGTAAAGTTCTTCAAATGATATCAAGGTCTCGGATAACAGAATGTTTTATGCAGTATCTTAAATGTGGAACAGATATACAGTGCCTTGTGAAAGTATTCGGCCCCCTTGAACTTTTCAACCTTTCGCCACATTTCAGACTTCAAACATAAAGATATAAAATTTTAATTTTTTGTCAAGAATCAACAACAATTGGGACACAATCGTGAAGTGGAATGAAATTTATTGGATATTTTAAACTTTTTTAACAAATAAAAACCTGATAAGTGGGGCGTGTAATATTATTCGGCCCCCTTGCATTAATACTTTGTAGCGCCACCTTTTGCTGCAAGTCGCTTGGGGTACGTCTCTATCAGTTTTGCACATCGAGAGACTGAAATTCTTGCTCATTCTTCCTTGCAAAACAGCTCGAGCACAGTGAGGTTGGATGGAGAGCGTTTGTGAACAGCAGTCTTCAGCTCTGCCCACAGATTCTGGATTGGATTCAGGTCTGGACTTTGACTTGGCCATTCTAACACCTGGATACGTTTATTTGTGAACCATTCCATTGTAGATTTGGCTTTATGTTTTGGATCGTTGTCCTGTTGGAAGATAAATCTCCGTCCCAGTCTCAGGTCTTTTGCAGACTCCAACAGGTTTTCTTCCAGAATGCTCCTGTATTTGGCTCCATTCATCTTCCCATCAATTTGAACCATCTTCCCTGTCCCTGCTGAAGAAAAGCAGGCCCAAACCATGAGGCTGCCACCACCATGTTTGACAGTGGGGATGGTGTGTTCAGGGTGATGAGCTGTGTTGCTTTTACGCCAAACATATCGTTTTGCATTGTGGCCAAAAAGTTGGATTTTGTTTTCATCTGACCAGAGCACCTTCTTCCACATGTTTGGTGTGTCTCCCAGGTGGCTTGTGACAAACTTCAAACCAGACTTTTTATGGATATCTTTGAGAAATGGCTTTCTTCTTGCCACTCTTCCATAAAGGCCAGATTTGTGCAGTGTACCACTGATTGTTGTCCTATGGACAGACTCTCCCACCTCAGCTGTAGATCTCTGCAGTTCATCCAGAGTGATCATGGGCCTCTTGGCTGCATCTCTGATCAGTCTTCTCCTTGTTGGAGGTGAAAGTTTAGAGGGACGGCCGGGTCTTGGTAGATTTGCAGTGGTCTGATACTCCTTCCATTTCAATATGATTGCTTGCACAGTGCTCCTTGAGATGTTTAAAGCTTGGGAAATCTTTTTGTATCCAAATCCGGCTTTAAACTTCTCCACAATAGTATCTGGGACCTGCCTGGTGTGTTCCTTGGTCTTCATGATGCTCTCTGCACTTCAAACAGAACCCTGAGACTATCACAGAGCAGGTGCATTTATACGGAGACTTGATTCCACACAGGTGGATTCTATTTATCATCATCAGTCATTTAGGACAACATTGGATCATTTAGAGATCCTCACTGAACTTCTGGAGTGAGTTTGCTGCACTGAAAGTAAAGGGGCCGAATAATATTGCACGCCCCACTTTTCAGTTTTTTATTTGTTAAAAAAGTATAAAATATCCAAAAAATTTCATTCCACTTCACGATTGTGTCCCAATTGTTGTTTATTCTTGACAAAAAATTAAAATTTTATTTCTTTATGTTTGAAGCCTGAAATGTGGCAAAAGGTTGAAAAGTTCAAGGGGGCCGAATACTTTCACAAGGCACTGTAGTTCTATAAAATACTTCCCCAATGATAAGAAAGGAGGAACGTTCTCAAATCAGCATTCAGGAAAAGTTTCAATATGATTTCGAGACCTCTTATGGCAGAATGTTCTTTGTAAGACATTCTTGGAATGTGAAATATTCACAAAGGTGGAACATTTTTTCTACAAGTTCTGAGGACATTTAGGGGAAGTTGTTTTGAGAACCTACTGAGACCTCAGATGACAGAATATTCTTTATAAGATGTTCCTGTTTGGTGACATATGTTCTGGGGAAGTCATTGAGGGAGCAAATTATAGAATGTTCCTCTGTGAAACATTCTCACAATGTTCACTGATAACAAAGCAGAAACATTCTGCTCCTATGATTACCATGACCTGGATGACTGTGAATCTACACAGACTATCAAGCTTCAGCCATTAACATCTTTCAAATATTGACTCTCTCCCTTCAGGCACAGTTGCAAAGTTGCCATCCGGACCCATTTGCCATACTGGATCCAGAGAAGTACACTTTGCTATATGCCCGGGGGGGTGACTGGTACGAAGCCTACGATGACTGTCAGGTTATCAGGACGTTAGACATTCCTTGGTCATGTGATGACTCCCAGTGTCTGTTGGCACACATAGTGGTAAAAGCTCTGGTGGCTGTTGATTCTGAGGTGAAGAAGAAACAGCAGCAGTGTCTGACTCATCTGATTGGACATGATTTGGAGAACGAAGCATCTGACAGGCTCGGCGAACTCACATTTACCCGCAGGAAACTGGCATCTCCCAGAAGACAAGAGCTGAGGAATCGGAATGACAAGTTGTACGCCACAGAACCCTGGATAACTTCTGTCCCCTTACCGGCCGCCTTACAGGACTGGCTGAAAAGAAATCTTTCCGTCAACCTCCATTACATGAGCAAGATCAGCTTCAGCGTACAGGTGGATTTGAGCACAACGCCAGATGTCCTTCTTAAATTTTTCCGAAGGGTCATGTCAGACCAGCGGCTTGAGTACAATGCCTCTGAAAGTGTGGTGTTGAAAGTTACAGGCAGAGAGGAGTTTCTATCTGGAGGCTACAGCCTCAGTGATTTCCTCTGGGTCCGACAGTGCTTGACAACCAACCAGGACCTCCACCTATCAGTGGTTCCTGTGTCACAGCTCCCCGAAGAGACCGTCAAGTTTGTGGACTGGCCACTGGTTGATGGTTTCAGCGGTCAGTTCAGTTCCCACAATGATCTCCGGCTGGAGGGGAAGGATTTGGACGACATTTTCATGATATCCTTGTGGGACTGCAACAGAAACCTCAGAGTCAAACTGCTCGGCTTTGATATCCCAAAACTTCCAAGCAAATGCCCTCAGTCTGTTTATGTTGAAGCATCCATACTTTACGGAAACAAGGTTCTGTCTTCAGTGTCGTCGCTTACCAAACCCTTTGCAGATGAAGTTCTGTGGAATGAGTGGCTGGACTTTGACGTTCTCCTCAGGGATCTGCCTCGTGGAGCCAAGCTGGGTCTCACTATCAATGCAAGTGGTGGCGACAGTTCCCCAGTAACCAAAGACCCGAGAACTTCAAGTATCAGAGATCCAAAGGCTTCAGTCATTAGAGACCCGAAGACCTCAACCCCCAACAAGGCACCAGACCTGCAGAAAGGGAAAGGGAAGGTGCTCTACTTTGTCAATCTTCTCCTCATAGATCACAGGTGAGTTGTTTAAATATCAGTTACAAATTCTTCTTTGTAGGTGTCAATTAGCTTCATTTTAGATCCTCAATCAGTTGGCTTGAGGAACCCATTCTTGTTAAATGTTACCCCAAGATTTACCATCTCTGGAAAATCTCTGTTCTGTAAAGCATCTTGAGACAATTTGACCTGTAATTGGTGCGATATAAATAAAATTGAATTGAGTTGAATTGAAATACACACGTGGACAAAATTGTTGGTACCCCTCAGTTAAAGAAGGAAAAACCCACAATTCTCACTGAAATCACTTGAAACTCACAAAAGTAACAATAAATAAAAATTTATTGAAAATTAAATCATCAAAAACAGCCATTACTTTTGAATTGTTGATTAACATAATTATTTAAAAAAACAAACTAATGAAACAGGCCTGGACAAAAATGATGGTACCTCTATAAAAGATTGAAAACTATTTGACCAGAGTGACATGATTAACTCAGGTGTGTCATTTAATTGACATCACAGGTGTTTCCAAACTCATAATCAGTCAGTCTGCCTATTTAAAGGGAGACAAGTAGTCACCCTGCTGTTTGGTGAAAAGGTGTGTACCACACTGAACATGGACAACAGAAAGCGAAGGAGAGAATTGTCCCAGGACATCCGAAAAAAAATTATAGACAAACATCTTAAAGGTAAAGGCTATAAGACCATCTCTAAACAGCTTGAAGTTCCTGTGACAACAGTGGCTCATATTATTCAGAAGTTCAAGACCCACGGGACAGTAGCCAACCTCCCTGGACGTGGCCGCAAGAGGAAAATTGATGACAAATTGAAGGGACGGATCGTTCGAATTGTATCCAAAGAGCCCAGAGCAACCTCCAAAGAAATTAAAGGTGAACTCCAAGGCCAAGGTACATCAGTGTCAGATCGCACCATTCGTCGTTGTTTGAGCCAAAGTGGACTTCATGGGAGACGACCAAGGAGGACACCACTGCTGAAAAAAACTCATAAAAAAGCGAGACTGGAATTTGCAAAAATGCATGTTGACAAGCCACAAAGCTTCTGGGAGAATGTCCTTTGGACAGATGAGACCAAACTGGAGCTTTTTGGTAAGGCACATCAACTCTATGTTCATAGACTCAAAAACCAAGCATACGAAGAAAAGAACACTGTCCCTACGGTGAAACATGGAGGAGGCTCAGTAATGTTTTGGGGCTGCTTTGCTGCATCTGGCACAGGGTGTCTTGAAAGTGTGCAAGGTACGATGAAATCTGAAGACTATCAAGGCATTCTGGAGAGAAATGTGCTGCCTAGTGTCAGAAAACTTGGTCTCAGTCGCAGGTCATGGGTCTTCCAACAGGACAACGATCCAAAACACACAGCCAAAAACACCCAAGAATGGCCGAGAGAAAAGCGTTGGACTATTCTAAAGTGGTCTTCTATGAGCCCAGATCTGAATCCCATTGAACATATGTGGAAGGAGCTGAAACATGCCATTTGGAGAAGACACCCATCAAACCTGAGACAACTGGAGCTGTTTGCTCATGAGGAGTGGGCCAAAATACCTGTTGACAGCTGCAGAACGCTCATTGACAAATACAGAAATCGTTTAATTGCAGTGATTGCCTCAAAAGGTTGTGCAACAAAATATTAAGTTATGGGTACCATCATTTTTGTCCAGCCCTATTTCATTAGTTTGTTTTTTTAAATAATTATGTTAATCAACAATTCAAAAGTGATGGCTGATTTTGATTATTTAATTTTCAATAAATTTTTATTTATTGTTACTTTTGTGAGTTTCAAGTGATTTCAGTGAGAATTGTGGGTTTTTCCTTCTTTAACTGAGGGGTACCAACAATTTTGTCCACGTGTGTATCATCAAGTGGCAATTCTTATGGATAGTTTCTTATTGGTAATATACTGCAAAATCTTGCCAAGTTATGTGCCTTATTTTTAGTCAAAATGTCTCATCCCACTTGATTTAAGATAAATTCACTTAACAAGTGACATTTCAGCAAGATGGAGGAACTTGTTTTAAGACAGTGCATCTTAAATATCTTGTTAAGTCAAACAATCTTGAAATTATGTTGTTTTGAGTTGAATTTTACAAGAAAACTCAAAATAAGTTTAACCCTCGTGTCGTCCTGCAGGTCATATTGACCGGTTTTAAAGTTTGTAAATGTGGGTGGGGGGTGGGGGAATATATATTTTCACAGTGAGACTTCTGATGTCCACATTTTCAACATTTTTGGGGAATCTATGGAATCTATTTGGGGGGGGGGGGGAAAGAAATGTTAAAATGTTTCTTCAGAACATTCACAAAAAAAAATCAACCAAAATCCAGCGAAACTGCATTTTGGTTGATTTTTATGTGAATGTTCTTAAGAAAATATTGGAGAGTTTACTGATATTTATGTAAGCATTTTCAATATTTTTAGGATTTTTTTGGAAGATTTTTCTCATTTTTTGAAAATATTTAAAAAATCTTCTTTTCAAATTTGGGGGATTTTTTTTTTAAATAAAACTTTTAAGGGGAACTTTAAAGGAATTCCTGCAATTTTCTTCCTGAAGATTTTGCAAATTTTCAGAGATTTGAGGAATTTTTTTGCTGATTTTTGGGATTTTTTCAGACAAGGAAACAATATTTTGGTGCCCGTAAATGAAGACAACAGGAGGGTTAATACATCTCAAATTAGGAGGTTACATGAAAGAAAAAATCTATGTTTTAGTGAAAAACTGCTTCTTTTGCATATCTGGCTTACTTCAAGACACCTAAGCATGACAATCCTGGTAAAATAGAGCTGAAAATAAGTTTTCTCAGCTATTTTAAAAATCTCAGGATTCTAAATATCACATCTTATTTCAAGAAATCTTACCAAGCCATTTTTCACTTGTTCTATTGGCAGATTTTTTCACTTATTTCAAAGTAAAGTTGTTTTGAGAGGGACATTTTCCCATTGTAATGATGGTTTAGAAGCAGAAGGGAGCCAGTTTTCTGTGACACCATTTAAAAACAGGTTCAGTGTCACCTCAAAGAATATCATCTGTCATTTGTCCAAATTTTTTGCATAAAACTTTACAACTTTGCATGTGTTCTCAAACTTAACAATGCAAAAACTGTCATTGTGATCTATGCATAATCACTTTAGTTAGATAGATTGGGTTCTCTCCTTTATTTAGCATCACATCCAGGTTATGAATGTTGACAGAGCCTTACATAAAATTAGAGTAGATGGTGCTCTGCTGAATGCTGCATGCATACAATCCAGTCTCTACATGCTCTCCCCTTATCAATTTGCAAGCCAACATAAGAGTTGCTCTTTTAGTAATTTCCTGCAATACTGTTGGATCAACACATCAATTTAAATTGTGTATCACTTCATTCTAATTCATCTCTGCAGGTCTCTCCTCAGCCAGGGCTCCTACACTCTGCACATGTGGTCCTACCCCGACGTGGACGATGAAGCTATCACCTACCAAGCAGACAAACTGTCCTCTGCTACCAACCCAGACATCACTGACTCGATGGCTATCAGCTTCTTTCTGGACCGCTACAGCTTCCCTGTGGTTCTTCCAAACACCTTCAGCCCTTCTAAAGAATTAGGTAGTCCCTCCTCTGGCCACCCCTCAACCAAATCTGCTGCCTCCTCGCAGGTGTCCACTTTAACCAGTACGGATTCTTCCTCTCTGACACTGACCGACACTTTAACTCCCAAATCCCCATCTCCAGCCATGGACAAAGATTGTCTGAGAAGGTTCCGGAAGGAGAGCATCCACTATGCCTCCAACCTGCCCCAGTACCTGCGAAACATTGACTGGATAAACCGCAAAGTGGTCGAGGATGTCCATTGGCTGCTGGGGAACTGGGATCCCAAGGAACTGGATGTAACTTTGGCTCTGGAGCTGCTGAGCATGGATTTTGCAGACGAGACGGTCAGAAGACTGGCGGTGCAGAGACTGGAGAGCCTGTCAAACGATGATGTGCTGAAGTATCTGCTGCAGCTGGTGCAGGTGGGTGAACAACAGCAAAATTTGCTCAATTATGATAGATTTCAACATTTAGCAGGCCAATAAATGGGTCATCCAGCCTCAATTCACCAAATGCCCCATCACCTGACCATCTTTAATTCAATGGATTTCTGAAAAAGTGAATACTGATTGAGTTAACCATGTATAAAATATAGGATAATAGGTAAAATTAGTTTTTGAATTCTTCAAAGAGGTGGAGTCATGTTGATTTTTATGAAGCATGATGCGGCGGCAGTATGCTGTGGATCAGTGTTTGACGTGGCATAACTTGACAAATAATGCAGTTAAAGTCCTGAAATTTTGCATTGTCATTGTTATGTAGTTCTGGTCTTCACTGGTACAACCTTGCTGTGATAGAATAATACAAACCAGTTATTTGAATTTGGTCAAAAAACGAGTTAGGGTTAGGGTTAGTCCATGTTTTTTTCTCTTCCGACATTTCAACAATCATAAAACAATTTCAGCAATCATAAAACTTTTAGTACTCAGATACAGATTGGCAGCAATAGGGGCTTGAGCCATACACCAGGCACGAGTGATTAAAAGTTCAATGGCTGCCCCAAGAATTTCGATGTTTTGCCATGTAACAGGAAGTGCTGTCTAACTAGCTTGTACATGCTCCAGTCTGTCTTAAGCTTTATATGTTTGATCAGATTCCTGCCCTGATGACATACATAGGCCGATATACATTCAAGTATAGTGCCACCTGGTGGACAGTTTTGACAGGTCATCATGAAAAAAGCCATAGGCAGAAACACACTCTCAGTCACAGCGCCACCTGGTGGACATGCTTGGACTTGCTGACCAGCTACTGTAGGATGCGAGGACCCGTTCAGCGCTGCCTGCAACTATGATTATGGAGTTTTTTTCACTTTGTTTATTCTTACAGACCCTTAAAGTGGAACCCTACCACGACAGTTTCCTCGCTCGGTACCTCATCCAAAGAGCTCTGCGGGTGAGTCGAGCAGCATGCATTGTTCAGCGTTAACACTCATATTAAACTGTAACACTGTGGAGACACATAAAATTTTGTAATAAATGCTGTTTATTTTAATAAATATCATTAATAAAGAATGTTGATCTGCTCATAAAAGGCTCTTTTATAGGTTTTTGCAGGTCCAGACTTGTAGCCTGCTGATGCTGAATCTGCACGAAAACTCTCAAAATTCACCCACATTTTCATCTCACTGCAGAGCAAGAGGATTGGCCACTTCTTCTTCTGGTACGTCCGCAGCGAGGTGGCCGGATGTCCGTACTTCCGCCAGCGGATGGCAGTGATCCTGGAGGCCTACCTGCTGGGCTGCGGTCAGGCGATGCTGGACAGTTTCATCCAGCAGGTCCGGACCGTGGAGGCCCTGCAGGAGGTGGCTCTGCTCATCAAGAGCTTCTATCCAGACAAGACCGACCTGCCGTCCACAGGTGGGACACACATAAAAAAACTGTGAATGCAAACATTTATTTAAAAATCACACATTGAACCATTTTCACTAGATTTTTTCACACATTAAAATTTGAGGCTGTTTGGACAACAATGTCTCAGGAGCTATTTAAGAAAAGCACTCCGAGAGCGCAGTTGTTGTATCACTTCTGTCAGCGAAAATCTTGAAAAAATTTTCACCATAAAATGTGTCCATTTAATATAGATGTACCCACAAACAAAATGACTTTGCGCTGAGCAAAGGCGTGTTTTATGCATGTGTACGTTATGTATGGATACTGAATCACATGACCTAAATATGTAGCAGACGGCGCAATTGATGGGACTCAGAAACACCCCCACAATTAATCAGTTGTTCCTTGTATCACTTTTGATGAATAAATCCACAGCAGTAGGATCACAACCATGTGATCATCAGCAGGCAGCTGATGTAGTGTTCACTTATTGTCATGGTTACAGTGACGCCATGCTGCTATCTCGCAATGATACAGAAATGTTTAACATATCCATGGATCCAGACTATAGGCTGCATCACTGCCAAAATCTAATCACTTGATCCTTGTCATTTCTGACCTTCCCTGAAAATTTCATCCAGATCTGTTTGTCTGTTTTTCAGTAATGTTGCTGACAGACAGACAGACAGACAGACAGACAGACAGACAGACAGACAGACAGACAGACAGGATCATCACATAACTCTGCCAAGGAAAGCTTAAAATCTCCACTGCTTAGCCTAACCTTGCTGTGTTTTTGCTCAAATTAAGAAAAATTCTCCTTTGGGTCATTTTTCTGAAACCATTTTTAGCATTTTTTGCTTGACCATCTCTGATTTGCCAGTTTTTTCACAGCATAAATTGTTACGATCCCACTCCATCTCCCACCCTTTTTTTCTCCCCTTTTCCTTCCTTTCCCCATTGTTGCCTCTCCGTGTGTGTGTGGTTGAATCCCAAACCGCCCCCTACACACTCCTCCTCCACTACCGAGTGTCACTCCAAAAGAAGTCACACTCGCAGCTGTGGAGGGCACTTTAATTGAAAGGGGAGGGTATAAATACGATCATCAGGAATGGGACGCCCTGTCGCCTCACCGGAAAACGGAAGACGTCATCGCCATGGTAACACAAAGACGCCTACTGTGCATGGCTGTAGCACTGTGGCACAGGTTGCAAATAACAAGGATCGCTGCTGCTTCCAGAAGAGGAAAGCATCCCACTTTTTTTCACTCACATGTTTTCCAATCCTATTATCTGGCATTTCAAATCCAACAAATGAATGAATGAATAAATGAATTCTGTCAGTTGTGTTCAAATTTTAAGGTGTCAGGGGGTGCACAATTAAATCAAACGTCAGCAGAGAAGAAGATTTGTTTCTTTTGATTTATCTTTTTACACCACTCTTTTTGTGATGTTCTGTCAGTGTGAAAAAGGCGTGGGAGAAATAAAGGACACATGTGGAACTCACATCAATATGTTGTTTCCTCCTCCATTTCGACGTTGCACTTCCTGAAAAAGTTGTCCAGAGTGAGCATCGATGCAGACTCGCTATTTAAGGGCTGAACAGTCCACTCTCCCTCCGCACTACGCGGTTTGGGACGGCCCTTAATATGGAGGACCCTCCACGGGAACGCGCAAATGGAGGGGTAGTATGTAGGGATAGTGTGTAGGGGGCGGTTTGGGATTCAGCCTGTGTGTGTTTGGTTTGTGTACCTCTGGCTCCCTCTGTCTGTCGTCCTTCTCCCCTGTCTCTCTCTTCCGGTCGCTCGCCCTCTGGCTGCCAACTGATTACTGCATGGGCATTAGCTGCAGCTTATTCACCTAACTCCACTCACCTGCTCCCCTCCTCTGTCAAATAAGCCCTCTGCTTCCCTCACTCTTTGCTGGATCATTGTTGGACAGACCCACAGACCCCCACAAACCCACTCCTTTCTGGACTGCGTCAGCTTATGGACCCTTCTGCTTCCCCCTCTTCTATGGATTCCCCCCTTGGACTCTGTTATTGTGGTTTAGATCCACATCTATGAAGTCCCTTTGTCTCTCTCTGTATGTCTACTTCTCTGTACACGTAATTTGAAGAAGAATAATGGTACGGAAAGTGCATCTCAAGATGTTCAATCAGGACTGCTTATATCATATGTCAGATGTCTTTCAGCATACAAAGTCCCACTTTTTATCAATTAGCAAAGTGAAATGAATAAATGTACTTTCTCCACAGGCAATCTATATAATTATGTCCAGATATGATGCACCACAGGCAGCATCACTTAACTGTGTCGTTGTCCTATTTTCAGCTCCTCTCAGGCTTCAGGAGCTGCTCAGAAACAGCAACCTGCCAGATGAATTCCTGCTGCCCTTCAATCCTCGTATCAAAGCCGGAAGGATCCTGGTGAGGCGTCCTCTTGTTAGGTTTCTGTTAGCAAACTGAATGTGAATGAAACAAATGTTAGTTCTACTACTTTTTAAAATTTAAATGAACTTTCCATGTGGAGTCTTTTGTGTGTGGTTCACCCTGGCTCCCCGTTTTGACCACATATAACTGAACATACAGTACGATGCTGTGAAAAAGTAATGGCCCCCCCACAGTTATCTTCTTATTCTGCATATTTATCACACAAAAAGGTTTCAGATCATCAAACTAATTTTAACATTGGACAAAGATAACACAAGAAAACACAAAATACAGTTTTTAGATGATGATTCCATTTATTAAGGGAAAAATGCTGTCCACACACATCTTGCCCCATGTGGAAAAGTAATTGCCCCCGAAGCTACAAATCTACCAAATGACCAAATTCATCCATCAGTTGGGTTCAGGTTCACCATCCACACTCACATATGATTACTGTCAGGCTTGTTAAACCTAAACATCACTAAACAGAACCTGTCTGAAATAGCTAAAGGGTCTCAAAAGGCAGCAATTCAAGAACAGATGAGAAACAAAGTCATCAACGTTTATCAGTCTGGAGCATTACAAAGCCATTGCTGAGGCTCTGGGACTCCACAGAACCACAGTGAGACACATTATCCAAAAATGGAGAAACATGGAACAGTGGAGAACCTTTAGGAGTCGACCAACGACCAATGTTTCTCCAAAATTATACATAACTTCAAACATGTAGAACCCTACTGCTGATTTCAGGGCGTTTGGGAAAGTCTCTCACACAAACAAATCAGCTATTTTCTCTCTCTTCCAGCTGGATAAATGCAAAATTATGGCATCTAAGAAGAAACCTCTATGGCTGGAGTTCTCTCCGATGCCGTCGCCGACTCCAACAACACCGGTGGGAATCATCTTCAAAGAGGGGGACGACCTGCGACAGGACATGCTGGTCATTCAGGTTTGTCTTTTCATTTTACCTTAAATGTTGTTGTCAGAATGCTGGTGTTTCATGCTGATGAACGTATTTTCCTTCTGAATGAAGTGACACCTGATCTGGTCCTTCTTCCTGTTCAGACTCTGGTGGTGATGGACTCCATCTGGCAGGAGAAATCTCTGGATCTGAACCTTATTCCGTACGGCTGCATCTCCACAGGACACAACATCGGTATCAACATTATGTACCTTTTGTATCACCGTTTTTGTCAGTAAATAAATTTCTAAAGGTGCTACTGACATGAAATTTTCACCAGATATTGGTATCAACCTTTGCAACCCACAAATGAAAAGAAATCAAACCATAAATGTTTATAAAAATTGTAATTAGGTGAGGTAGCACGGTGAAAAAGTATTGAACACATGAAGAAAGGAAGATGGAAAAAAGCATGGGAATCCTAGCCTAGCCGCGCTAGACAACCCACGACAATGAATTTGATTCTCTGCCAGGGTGGGTCTAGTTACCCTCCATAAGGCTTGAGGCTGGATTCTCCTAAAACTGGCCGGACCAATCACCATGAAGTGTTGAGTCAGAAGGCGGGCGTAACTAAGTGACTACAGAGGCGCGACGATTCTGACAGAAGCAACCGGCGCACAATAAACGGTTATCTTTCGACTCGGCTTTGGCCACAGCCCTTAAAGATTTGAAGCTAAAATTCAACTTGAAAGATAAACAAAGGACGGCACTGAAGTGTTTCATTGAGAAGAAAGACGTATTTGGACTTATGCCGACGGGATATGGCAAATCCTTAATATACCAGTTGGCTCCGCTGGTTGGGAAGCTAATGGGACTTAGCCACAATCCGCCGGTGCTCTCGGAAGTACGTCAGCCTATTCGTTGCGCTGATTGGTTGTATACCTACCCAATTGCTGCAGAGTGATTTGAAAGACAACCTTTTAGCCCGCCTCCCTCCCTGTCGAGCGGCCCTAGAGCCTTGTGCCTTCAGAATTCAGAACATGGGTCTAGCGTGGCTAGGCTGGGAATCCAAGACATCAGTGTAAATCCTGCCCTTTGTCAGAGCAAATTAATCCCAGCAGGTTTAGTTCCAACTGATGGCTTACAGAAAGGTGTTTCATTATCAAGGTGTCACAGAAGAAACTTCTCATGATGGGTGAAAGGAGAGAGTTCTCTCAAGACCTTCGCAACTTTATTTATTCAAAACTTACCGATGGCACTGGTTACAAACGGATTTCTAAGCTTCTCAATGTTCTGGTGAGCACCGTTGGGGTCATTATCTGAAAGTGGAAAGAAAGAACACCATTTGTCCATAAGGTCATTCTAGAATTAGAGGACATTTGGTCTTCAAAATTTTTGAAAAATAAACTTTCTCTTGTACAATTTTCTGCTCCATATTCATCAATAATAGGTAAAAAAAAAAACTTTTAAAGGTTTGATTGGCTCAGCTTACACATCAATGGAACAATTTTTATTCCATGTTTTATGTGTTGTTTGCTAACCCTACTCTAATCACAGTAACAGGGTTGCTAATCCATGCTAATGTTAGCTTTTTCTCAGCAGTAGAAGCGAGATACTTAGCTAGCTGTTACTGCTGACCAAGAGGACAAGCTGACTGATGGAAAACAGTAAAAAGAATTAGTCTTATTCTGATAAGATGAGGTAGAGTGAGACATTCAATCAAGGCTGACAATGTGATGAAAATATGAAAAATAGAAGAGAGGACATAGCTTTGCTTTACCATTCTTTAGGAAAACTGTTCGATGATGTTAATTCCAGCATTTCATGTGATTCACTGTTTTCTTCTTCTACCATCTAAAAAGGTTATGCTAACGGGGTTGTTGTGGGACACACGTTCCATGCATTGTAATTATTTAAAATATTATGTTTACATTTTTTCCAACAATTACAAGAGACATCAATGAAAAAAATAGTACCTAAAAAGAAGATTTAAATTTGATTTTAACTGTTTTATTTGAGATTCAATTTGTCCTTCAGAGGGTGGGACAAGAGAAAAATTACATCATGTATTTTTTTTTTTTTAATTCAAACTTTCCGACTCAGAACCCTTCAGTAGTAGCCTAGCCATGCTACACCCATGTTTCTGACGGCACAAGGGTCTAGGGAAGCTCGACAGGGAGGGAGGCGGGCTAAAAGGTTGTCTATCAAATCCCTCTGCAGCAATTGGGTAGGTATACAACCAATCAACGCAACAAATAGGCTGACGTACTTCCGAGAGCACCGGCGGATTGTGGCTAAGTCCCATTAGCTTCCCAACCAGCGGAGCCGCGGAGCCAACTGGTATATTAAGGATTTGCCATATCCCGTCGGCATAAGTCCAAATACGTCTTTCTTCTCAATGAAACACTTCAGTGTCGTTCTTTGTTTATCTTTCAAGTTGAATTTTAGCTTCAAATCTTTAAGGGCTGTGGCCAAAGCCGAGTCGAAACATAACTGTTTATTGTGCGCCGGTTGTTTCTGTCAGAATCGTCACGCCTCTGTCGTCACTTCGTTACGCCCGCCTTCTGACTCTACACTTCATGGTGATTGGTCCGGCCAGTTTTAGGAGAATCCAGCCTCAAGCCTTATGGAGGGTAACTAGACCCACCCTGGCAGAGAATTAAATTCGTTGCCGTGGGTTGTCTAGCGCGACTAGGCTACTTCAGTAGCTCTTTTGTCCAGTAATTGATTTGCAAATTATTTAGAAAAATAACAGAAAGAGCAAAGAGGAACTCAGTGGGAATTGAATGAATGAAGCCCCATGAAGGAGTGATGCCATCTTTGGATGTGATTGCTGTATCTAATGTTCTTTTTACAAAGTGAAAGGAGAACTTTTGTTCTATTCCAGGCATGATTGAGATCGTGAGGAACGCTGCGACCATCGCTGCCGTCCAGAAGAGCCTCGGAGGAACGACTGCAGCCTTCAGGAACGACGCCCTGTTCGAGTGGCTCAAGTCCAAGTGTCCACTCCAGGAAATTGTGAGTGACATTAAAACATAAAAACATGAGTCAGAGCGAGAGTTTAATCAATTCTGGACCCAAATGAAAAGCCTTACATGCTGATTCATATCAATCTGTGCAGACTATATGATATTTATTCCTTTATTTAATGCTCTCTATGCTTCTACTCAGACACATGTGGGGTACAAATAAATGCAAATGATCTCTTTTATTTTAGTTGCTTTGTCTGTAAAATGCCATAAAATAGTGATTATGTGTTTTATTTACCCAAAATGAAGGAATAGCAAAAAATTCTGATAAAAATAATGAATTTTGCTTCAAAAATAGTTGATTTATTCTTTGTATTGACTAATTATGGGCTTATAATGCATATTAAATACGTTTACTGTTAACACTCGGTATATTTTGATGAATATTTTATTGAATACCACATTTTGACAAACTGTTACCTCCACTACATTTATGCTAGCAACTTACTTTGCAGCATTATTTTTTTACTAACAAGAAATTCCATTCCAATTTTGGTTGAAAAAGAAAAAAGTTGCTGATTAATTATTTCTGTTGGCTAATCATCAGCTCATGTTGTATAATAAATACTTAACTTTTAAAAACTGGGTAAATTTTGACCCTAGTACTTGATCGTTTTTGATACTTGATGCTACTACTTGATGCTAACACTTGCGACTTGATGCTAATAGTTGATACTAATACTTGATGCTTGATACTAATTCCTAATACTTGCTGCTAATATTTGATGCTGATACTTGATACTTGATGCTAATATTTGATGAGAATCCTTGATGCTTGGTGCTACTACTTGATGCTAACACTTGATACTTGATGTTAATAGTTGATGCCAATACTTGATGCTAATATTTGATGAGAATGCTTGATACTTAATGCTGATACTTGATGCTAATGGTTTGCACTTGACATTAACACTTGATTGTAATTCTTGAAACTTGATGATGATACTTGATACTTGATGCTCATACTTGATGCTAATACATGATTCTTGATGCTAATAGTTGATGCCAATACTTGATGCTAATATTTGATACCTGATGCTAGTATTTGATGCCAATACTTAATACTTGATGCTACTCAGATAAAATTTGGAAAGAAAGGTTTTTGCTTGTAACAGAGTATTTCAGAGGTATTTCTGAAGTACCAAATCAGAGTTATTGGAGTTCTTTGATGTCTTTTGCCTGCAGCACTACAACACTGTGGAGAAATTTGTGAAGTCCTGTGCTGGTTACTGTGTGGCCACGTATGTTCTGGGAATCGGAGATCGACACAACGACAACATTATGATCTCTGACCAAGGTAAAATAATTTCCCACTAGCTCTTATTTTATAGAAAAAATGTGTTTTCTGTTGTTTCTTTTTTTTTTTTTTTTTTTTAAAATAGAACAAACTATGACATTATGTAAACAAATTGGCTTTTCAAAGGTTTAAATCATGAAAATTAATGACTATTTGATAATTATGATCAGGACTGATGTGGGTGAAACAAAATGAGCCACTGAAAGGAGAAAATAATGCTATTATATCAAATTTTTATGGTGTTTTTTGACAAAGACATTTTTGTCTTTAAGGTCCTGAGTTTAACTTTATTTCTTAAATGTTACATGGCAAAAGTAACAACAGTAATGCATCTGAATCAGTGTCGGTGCTAATCACTGACACATTTCAGAATAATACTAAAATTCCCTTTAACACTTATTTTATAGGAAATATTTTTCCCAGTACAAAACAATGACATAATGTAAACAAACTGACATTTAAAGGATTTAAAACATGAGAATAAATTCATATTTGTAATTACAATCAGGACTGTCATTGAAAGTTTTGGATACATTTAAAAATAACTTTAATTTAATAGCTCTATCTGAGACATGGATTAATGAAGAGAAGGATATTGATTTGCACATTAATGGTTATGATTTATACGTCACCAATAGAACTAATAGGAGTGGAGGGGGTGTGGCTCTTTATATTGATAATAATTTAAAATGTAAAACAGTGGAATGCTTAACAACTGTAATTGATGATTTAATGGAGTGTATTGCAGTGGAAATTGAATTAGAAAGGAGAAACACGGTTGTTGCATGTGTTTACAGGAAACCAGGATCAAATGTAGAAACATTTAAGGATAGTTTAGATGATTTAATGAAAGATTTAAATGAAAATAAATCACTTATACTCTGTGGTGATTTTAACATCGACCTTTTAAAGGTATCTACACATAAACAAACTTCAGACTTTCAGGACACATTATACAGTAGAGACCTACTGATCACAAAGCCTAGTAGAGTTACATCATTTAGTGCAACATTAATTGATAATATTTTTACAAATGTTCTGGATAACAGCATTAATAGTGGCCTTGTGATAAATGATATAAGTGATCATTTACCTGTATTTGCAACATTTAATTATGAACCACAACGAAAGAATACAGAGAATTGCCGAAGATATAAAAGGGTGAGGACTGATGACCGAATAAATTCTTTTAGAAATGATCTCTTAAAACAGGAGTGGAATGGGGTTTACACAGATGAAGTAAATACTGCATATAATTCATTTTTACATTGTTATTTAGCTCTTTATGACAAACACTGTCCATTAGTTCTATGTAAGCGTAAAACTTATAATAACAAAAAACCCTGGATATCAATGAGCTTACAAAATGCATGTAAAAAGAAAAACAAACTTTATAGAGACTTCATGAAATCTAGAACAGAGACTGCTGAAAAAAAAAAATAAGGTGTACAAAAATAATTTAACCAATATATTGAGGAAGGCAAAAAAGGAACATTATAATGTAATTCTACAAGAAAATAAAAATAATATTAAGGGTACATGGAACATTCTAAATAGTGTAATGGGTTATAAATCTGGAACATTAGACCTACCCAATCATTTTATTAAGGACAATAAGGTGATTAAAAACTTGAATGAAGTGGCAAATGAATGTAATTCTTTTTTTGTAAATGTTGGGCCTAATTTGGCAAATGATATAAAAAATCAGGGTCAAATAGAAAGTGGCTGGAAAATGGAAAATAAGGTGATGCAATCAATGTTTCTTGGTGAGATTAGTGAAAATCAAATTATTTCGGTGGTAGCTAATACAAAAAATAAGATGTCAACTGATAATGATGGAATAGACATGAAAATAGTAAAAATGACTATTGACTGTATTATTAAACCACTATGTTATGTTTATAATCTTTCATTTAAAACGGGTGTTTTTCCAGATAAGATGAAAACAGCAAAGGTCATTCCACTTTTCAAGGCAGGAGATAAATACAGATTTAACAATTACAGGCCGGTATCTTTACTTTCTCAATTTTCAAAAGTGTTAGAAAAGTTGTTTGCTCAAAAACTAGATAATTTTATTGAAAAAAATAATATGTTAAGTGAGAGTCAATATGGTTTTCAGACAAATCGGTCTACTGCCTTGGCAATGATGGAAATAATAGAAGAAATCACAACAGCAATTGACAGAAGGAAATATACAATAGGAGTATTCATTGACCTAAAGAAGGCATTTGACACAATAGATCACTCAATTTTATTTGCTAAATTGAATACATACGGTGTGAGGGGAGTTGTTCTGAATTGGTTAACTAGTTATTTACATAACAGACAACAATATGTGCATTTTGCTGGTAATACATCTGAATGTTTGAAGATTGAATGTGGGGTCCCACAAGGTTCGGTTTTGGGGCCAAAACTTTTTATTTTATATATCAATGATATTTGTGATGTTTCTGAACTGTTACGGTTAGTTTGGTTTGCAGATGACACAAATTTCTTTTGTTCAGGAGATAATTTAAAAACACTATCTAAAAATATTGAAAGTGAAATGGTAAAACTTAAAATTTGGTTTGATGTAAATAAGTTATCGTTAAATCTGATAAAAACGAAGTTTATGGTTTTTGCTAAACGAAGTAAAGATGAAGTCTCATTATCCATTAATGGAGTGAATATTGAGAAGGTATCAGAGTTTAAGTTTTTGGGAATCACATTGGATGAAAATTTGACATGGAAATCACATGTATCATATGTTAAAAAGAAGTTGTCAAAGAATATTTTTATATTGAACAAAGTCAAGTATGTTTTAGACTGCAAAACAATGAGAATGTTATACTGCTCACTTATATTGCCTTATTTGAGTTATTGTGCAGAAGTGTGGGGTAATACATATATGAGCAATATAATGCCTTTGTTCTTATTGCAGCAAAGAGCAATCCGAATCATTCACAAAGTTAAATTTGGAGAACATACCATTTTATTTATTAAATCAGGGTTATTGAAACTTACAGAGATAATAGAACTCCAGACGTTAGTAATTATGTTCAAAGCCAAAAATAGAGTTTTACCAGAAAACCTGCAAAAGTTGTTTGTGTTTACTACAGAGGATGAAAATCATAGAAGAAGATTTGATTTTAAGCACCAAGTTGCTCAGACTACTATGAAACATATGTGTATTTTGGTTGTTGGTGTAAAAATATGGAATTCTCAATTACAAGATTTAAAAGGTTGTACAGATATTTATAGATTTTTAAAAAATGTACAAACAAAGGAAAATTTGTCAATATGTACTTGAAATTTAAATTGCATGTTAATGATGATGATGATGAATTGTTTTGAGCTTGTTTTGAATTTGTATGGGTTTTTTTTGTTTTGTTTTGTTTTGTTGTTATAATCAAAGTGTTGTTGGAGTAGGTTATTGAAAAGGATCTGTATGTGATGTCAGACCATCTTTTTTATTTTTAAATTCAATTTGTTCAAGTAGGGGGCAGGCAAATATAAGAATTGTTTTCTTCTTGCTGCTCCTTTCCAACCGTGGAGGTGTTGATCTGAAAATGTAGAGTGCATTTATTCACAATTTATGTTGTCCACTTTCATGGAAGGAACAAAATAAATAAATAAAATAAATAAATGAATAAAGTGAACAATAATAATAATAACTAAAGTTTTTGTGGCAATATTTTTGATGTGGACATGTTTGTCTTTAAAGACCTCTTGTCGTTTTTATTACAACTTGTTACTGTGTTTTATGATCAGATGAACAGAACAATGTTCATGACAACTCTTAGCTTATATTTAATTAGGATTCAGTTCAAAATACAGCATTCAAAACATTATATTTTATTATACTTACCCCACATGAAGAAGACATTAAGAAACAAGATGAAAAACACATCAAATATTCATCCAAAATTCGACAACCACTAAAGTTTAGGTATTTTGCTTGAGAAATAGTCACTAATTATTTAAATTGATGAATCACAGGCTCACAATATGAAATGAAGGGTTTCACTGTTGGTGAGTGAGCATAGTTTGATGCCAATGCTTGATGCTAATACATGACTGATGGCAATAGTAATACTAATAATTGATAGTTGATTCTAAGACTTGTACCATGCATTTAATGCTAACGCATGATGCTAATACTTGATAGTTGATGCTAAGACTAGATACTAATACTGTATACTCGATGCTAGTCCTTGATTCTTGATGTGAATACTTGATGCTTCATGCTAATACTTGATGCTAATATTTGACAGTTGATACTGATACTTGATGCTAATATTTGATGCTTGATGTCAGTACTTGCTACTGATAGTTGATGCTAATACTTGATGCTAATACTACTTGACGTTAGTACTTGATGCTGATACTTGATGCTAATATTTGACGCTGATACTTGATGCTGATACTCTGAGAAAAACTATCCACGTTTCTATAAACAGTCCTTCATGTATTAATTTCTGATTTCTGCGTGATAATCGGAGTAAAACTTTGGTGGTTTTGTGTTTCCTTGAACTTGCAGGAAACTTGTTCCACATTGACTTTGGTCACATCCTGGGAAACAGGAAGCACTTCCTTGGCGTGCGGAGGGAGCGCGTGCCGTTCGTCCTCACACCTGACTTCCTGTTTGTCATGGGGAGGGTCAAAGGTCGCAACAGCCTCTACTTCCAGCGATTCAGGGTAAGAATGAGTGTTGGTGTGACTGTTTATATTTGTGTGGTACTATTTGTATTATATTTTTTATAGTAATATCAGGAAAATGTGTTCAGATATGAGTGAAAGGTCGCCAGAAAATGTCTCTTTCAAATCAAAATACCACAAAGATGGTTCATTTCTCCATGACTGTATAACTCCTGGTTCTACTCCTGTTTTAAACCGACTGTTTCAGTGTTCATAGCTTTCGATAGAGCTGAGCTGCTTCTGCCCTGCCCCCATCAGGAAGAAGACTCTCTCTGTGTCTGAGACAGAATCTTTGGCTGGTTTCTCTTGAGCCAACAGTCCTATTTAAACTGGTTCAATGGAGTCAGCAGCTATAGTCAGTCGTAATCACTCGCAGGAAGTTAAAAGGCCATGAAACAAAAAAAAATTGATTAATGCAACTTTCTACATCACCAAAAGTGATAATTAAGGTTGCTGTATGTAAATTTTTCAGCGAGCAGATTTTGTCATTATTCTAGAAGATCTAAAAAAAATCTGTGAAAGAACCAAAAGATATGATTGTTGTTTTTTTGTTTTTTTTATTTTGTTTCTATTTGACACAAAGTCTTCCAGTTATTTCATCAAAGAAAATTCTGACTAATAGGAGTCATTTTAAACTCAAGAGTGTCATGATATACCTGTTTTTTACAAGTAAACTTTTGTTCATGTTTGTATGTAGAAGCTTGAAATATGGAGGGTAAAAGAAGTTCAGAATGTATCTACATGTGAAGACTTATTAAGAAGAACAATTGAATTATTAAAGCTGCAAGCAGCGTTGATTGGGTCCTTACGTAACCATGAATGTTGGGATGTTGAGGTGTGGCAGAAATTGCAAGGAGTTGAGACTTAAGGGCCGTTTACACGAGGACGCTTGCAGGTAAAAACGTCAAAATATTTCAACAAAACGCCCTATCGTTTATACGAGGACGGCATATTGGGGGCTTAAAAACACAAAAATTTGAAACTGGCCTCCAGAGTGGAAAAGTTGAAAACGCTCTGCCGTTACGTTTCCGTCTAAACAGCAAAACGCAAAACTTTGCCGAGATCTGACCACGTCGCGTACGCGATTACGTCACATACGTGCTTTGGTTTGCCGGCCGGTACAAGGAAGTAAACAAAGATGTGTGATTATTTCCATCCTTCGTAACTTCAAGCAACTCTGGCAGCTCTATGTACACTACAGGAGTCGTACCAACAAACGTGCAGAATCTGTACAGATTCCATTCATGAACATTTACCGCGGCGGAGAGCCGAAAAGGGAGATAGTACGCATGCGTGTCGACATGGCGGAGTTTTATCACAGCGCCACCCAGCTGCCTGGCATGCATATCCAATTGAATTCCACACACTACAGAGTCAGCGTATATACGCAGATTTCCTTCAAAACCGGTCGTCTAAACATGAAATGACAAGACACCACTTTTGCGTTTTCTGTTAAGATGGTCCTCGTATAAACGTAGCCTTAGTTTACCAATATCAAGGATTGTATCACAAAGTTTCGAGTAATGGCACGTGCAAATATAATGGCTACAACTTCCTGTTACCCATAATTAGTGCTATAACTATGACTACATTTTTGAATAGCATATAAAGTTTGGGCCAGATTGCATCATGTACAGCTGAGGTATGAACACTTCTGTAATCATGGTGAAACATCAAAATTTGCCACTCTGCCACAGACACAACGTTTGACAAAAAAAGTTTTCTCCATGAATCATTTTCAGCATCTTAAGGTTTATGTCACCACATTTGAGATGAATATGAGCAACCTGCTAACAATAGTCCATCGAAGTGTAAAATATATAATTTCCTGTTGCAACAGGTGGTGCTGTGACTGTGAATATAGCACCTGGATGTGATCAGGATAGGTCTCTGATCAATCATGTAAAGTTTGAGGCAGATTGGAGCATGTACAGGAGAGTTACACAGCACTTCCTGTTTCATGGCGAAACATCAAAGTTCAGGGTGCCACCATAGCAATGCCCTTTCACTTTTGTGGAAAATTCTGACAACTTTTCATCATTATAAGGTCTGTTGTATTTACTGGACAAAAATAAGGTCTCGTGGACTTATCCCCGATGAGGAATTAACCCCTGAAAATGACAAATAACAAAAAAATCTCACAGTTAAAGCAAAATGACTGAATTCCTGTTGGGTTTAGAAAATGGCTCCAAGAGGGTTTTTTGTTCATCTAGATGTGGCTACCAAATTTAGTAGATGCAGGTGAAATATGCTGCCTGTTGTAATGTTGCAGGGGGCGCTATGGAGCCATTTTTACAAACATGTTCCATAAAATGTAACTTTTTTTTTTAATCTTTTCTGGTGTTTGTGCAAATTCTCATGAGTTTTTGAGCATGTTTAGGCCTTCAGAAATTAGATTCTTTCGGGCAAAAAATAATTCCTTGCATTCCAACAGGGTTCTACACACTGTTGATGCTCAATCCGCTATGTGCAAGCAAAGATATTAGTAGGATTTGTCTCAGTATTATTTTTCATCCTCATTTTCATACATTTTTCAGGACACCTGCACCCAGGCCTACCTGTCCCTGCGCTCCCACTCCCGGCTGCTGGTCACCCTGTTCTCGCTGATGCTGCTCACCGGCATCCCGGAGCTGAGCGCCGCAGAGGATATGCGCTACCTGCGGGAGGCGCTGCAGGAGGAGCAGACTGAGACCGAGGCCAGGGAGCATTTCCTGCAGCAGATCTCTGAGTGTGAGCAGCTGGGCTGGACGGTGCAGGCCAACTGGTGGATCCACATGGTGGCCGGCATCAAGTAGACTGCTCGGCCTGTCAAGGAGCCTCCAGGAAACACCGGCTTATTCTTTGTTTTTTGGTATCTTCTGTTGTATTTGTAGAGTACTCACTAGTGACTGTGACTAGTGACTGACAAGGAAATGTGGCTTGAAGGTGATGCATGGTAACCAGCAACGTTGATACACTAGAAATACATGGACTGTGCCGTTTGTTTTATCACACTCAAATCAGATGCAACTCCTGTAACCATCTCTATCACACTGCATCAAAACAGCAACAAATATGTCATATATTTTCTAATGTAACAGCATTTAATCAAAAAAAAGACATGTAATTACACACATCTGCCCACTAGGGGAGCAGTTCCTCATGTTTTTGGTCTAAGAAGATGAGACAAAACTTTACTACTCCTGAAGGAAACTCTTTTGCTAGATTTTGCTCAGAAAACCAGATTATTTAACCTTTAATATGCAGAAAGTAAGATGTGTTACTGACAATGAAACAGGTTGCTAAAGTAAGGCTGCAGACGAAGTAATATTGGTTAATGATACTGAGAGGGTAAAGTAATGTCTCACATGACAATGAAATACTGCACATGAAATTAGAATATTCCACATGATAAAATGAAGTTTAAGTATTGCATATGAAAAATAAATATTGCACTGTTGTTTTTTAACTTTTCCCTGGTGGTTAAGTGATGAAAACTGTAGTTTTTGGATGCCTTTTTTATTTTTACAGAAAATCCCATTATTATTGAAAGGATCCCTCAATAAAATCATGTCTTTTAACAGAAGAATGTGTCCGATTAGTCACAACAGCTGAAATTATGTTGGTTTTTAAAAATGTATTCTGTTATGAGCTTGGCAGGAAAGTTTCTAGTCATTTTTTTTGCATGAATATAAAAACAAACTAAATTTATGTATAATCTTTTGTTAATGTAACAGGAATGATTTTTATACATCAGGACACGTTTTCTCAAACATGTAAAACCACATTTGTGAAAAAATGTAGGAGGTTTGAGGGGTTTAACGCCACTTTTATGTAGGAGCTCTTGTTAATTGCCTGTAAAAACTTTCTTGCTTTCTTGCTTTCTTTCTGTCTGTCTGTCGATGAACTTCTTGCAAATCAAAGAAATTCTGTCTTCTTGGATTCATTTGTGTTCATATCCTGAAACTTTGCTTTGTTCATATGTGAAATTAAAGTCAATATGTTGTGCTGTATATGACGGTGTTTAGGTGGTGAATGGAGGACTTAGGTTTACAAAAGGCCGGTGAAGTGGCACCAGACGGACGGAAATATTACTACGTATCCTGGGAACAAATGGGCTCTTTGTCTTACTGTGGTATTCAAAATATTTTTTTAACCTTTGTGTTTGTCTTTGCGTCCATCTCATCTCATTCTGTCCACTGTGCTCTTGTTTCTTGAGCCAAATTGGTGTTGCAAGTCTAATTAGAGAACAAACAGAAAACTGATGGTAAATGTACTGATACAACCACATTAAACTGAACAAACCAAGATCAGATCCACGTTTTTACACCTCAAGATAAAGACAAAACTGAAGAGAGCAACACATACTAGTGGTCTCATCATGGGGTGAAGCGTGGTGGTGGCATCATGATGTGAAGCATGGTGGTGGTGGCATCATGATGTGAAGCATGGTGGTGGTGGCATCATGATGTGAAGCATGGTGGTGACAGTATCATCATGTGGGGATGCTGTTCAGCAGCAGGTCCTGGAAGGCTGGTAAAGGTCATAGGCGTCAGTTTAGGGGGGGACGGTGGGGACGTGTCCCCCCCACTTTTTGTCAGGGGTCATTTTGTCTTCAACACATTCAAATTTTTCACATGTAAGCCGTTGTAAACCCAGTTATTTTCAGTAGTATAGAAAATTCCGACGCTCCTGAACGCACCATCCGCACTCGGCCGAGAGTTGCACAGACACGCAGCACACCTTCGTGAGGTTAAAAAAACAACAAAAAAAACCGCCCAGATGCTAAATTTGCGCCTGTGCCAAGTGGAAGCTCCGACCAGAGGCGTGCAGGGGCAAAATTTCGGCCCGGGAGAATTAGTATTATAGCGGCCCACACACCCCTCTAACCGCATGTAGCGATAGCTCCACAGTTTGAGCCTCTGCCTTTGGTGTGGTGAATTCGAGCCCAGCTTGTGGCATTTTGCCGCCGTTCTTCGACATTTTCTCAAAGTGCTGTGGTCTCCGTCCCCCCCACTTTTAAAAACAAACTGACGCCCTTGTTAAAGGTAGAGGGTAAAATGAATGCAGCAACGTACAGAGAAATCTTGGAGAAGAACCTGATGCAGTCTGAAGAGAAGTGAGAATTGGAGAAGATTAGTTTTCCATCAAAACAATGAGCCAAAGCAATCAGCCAAAACTACAGTGTTTTTATTTTTAAGACAAGAAGGTGAATGCTGTGGACTTGCAAAACCCAGATCTCCATCCAACTGAGAATTTGCAACTGGATGTGAAAAGAATTGTTCCCTCACAACACCTAAATCATCCCCACTCTGAAACCTGGTGGTGAATACTGGCTGATGACTCCTTCTGAGGAGTCATAGGTGTCTTGGTGGCCTCTTGCTCATCTACTTTTTGCACAGTTCCCCAGTTTTTGAGAAAGACCTGCTTTAAGAAATTTACTGGACTCCAGGGTAGATTAAGTGAGTTGGAAAATTTCAGTTACCTTTTCAGCTCTGTCCACTCTTTCTCTGCTACAGTAGCTCACACATGAACAGCATCATCAACAAACCTGCATATAGGTGACTGAACAATTAGCAATGTCTTCATTTCACAGAATGCAACAATGCAGACCATCCTCATTGGAACTCAGGAAGGAAAACAAGTGTCTGAGTCCCCCATCCACAATATTTTGGTTCTGTTTTGGTCCTGTTTTGCGTGTTGCTAGGAGTATTTAAAAATCTGCTGCCCAGATATATATGTATGTCACAGGCCAAATTAGAATCCAGGCAGATTTAGAATCCGCCTAGGCAGAATTAGAATTTTAATTTCGCCTAGGCGAAATCAAAATCCTACCATGGTTGTACGGATTTCAGTCTTGATATATCAATAGTCTGTATATTAGCAAGAATAACCCTAACCCTAACCCTCTAACAGGATTTTGGTATACAGTATATGAAAAAACAAAAACAAAAACAGAAACTACTTTGACAACATAATTTTTTCCCTGCTTATTTTGCCAAGTGTTGAGGACAAAAGTTGACTTTACTTCTAAAGTAATTATTTACCTTGTATCTAAAACCAAATTTCAAGGTACATAATTTTAGAGAAAACAAATAATTACATTAACAGAGCATACCATATTCAAAACCCTTCAAATTTCAATCCAGCCTAGGCGAAATCAAAATTCTAATTCTGCCTAGGCGGATTTAAAATCTGCCTGGATTCTAATTTGGCCTGTAACAGTTGTGTGATATATCATGGTGCAAGAACGTCTTGAAAAGAGTGTTCTGTCATTTGAGGTTTTCTTAGTGTTTTTTGAATGTTGCATTGATAATATATTTCCCATAGTGTTAGAGTCTCTGCCATCCAAAAACTAAATACAAACACAACTTAAATACAAAAACAGCATTATTGCCTTAGAGCTAAGAGACCGACAACATTTGTTTACTCCACATGTGAAATAAACAGATCTGCAGAATCAGTCCTGTGTATAAAAATACATTTTCCACTGATTTACACGACAGATAACACTGCTACTGTCTGCATGTACAAGTCTACTGATCAACCAAACGAGGCATTTGGTTTCATTGTGCCAGGAGATCCTCAAAACAGAAATAAATGAGTGATTTCTATCAACCTGTTGGGTTCAAGACTTTCATTGCGTTTCAGTCATCACAAAAAGTAAATGGTGTTAAACAGTTCACCCTTTTTCCCTTTGAACAACATCACACTGTCTGCTGTCTGCATGTTCACGCTCACGGCTGAATATCTCACCTCCTAATCGACTCTTTGGTTCAGCATAGCAGTGAGTCGACATGCAGTGATTTCAGCCATCAGTGAACACAAGGTGGAGCCATCTCTCCCCTTCATCAGGCTGTTTTTGGTGTTTCTTCTCTCTGGAAGTTTACACTGAGGGTCTGATCACAATACCATCTATAACACCAGATTTTTACACCCTAATCATTACATTGCTGTGGAATGGCACCAAATTTGCTAAAGTTTGATTAGAGAATTTCTCCCCTGGATGGAAGTATGAAACAGAGGAGCCACCGTTTTAGCTGTCATGTATTATTGAACCATTCTAAATAGCTCTTGTGATTTTAATAGTCATGTGCTCTGCAAAAATGCATTAGAATATTGCGTTAACACATGCTAACTAATAAAAATAGCACTTTAGCTCTGCATGTATTTGGTCAAAATATTGTAATAATTTGGTGTCATTTCAACCTAAAAGCCAAATTTTATGTCAATCCTTCTAATGGTTGCTGATATTTCATTGTTTTTCATGTCCTGGATACATTACAGCTTGAAGTTTTCACACAGTTCATCGGTCTGTGTGCTCACCCTCAATAACAGAATACCTTCTCTTTTTAGTCCCTACTAAGTGTAAGGAGCCCAAAAGCACAGCAGTGAGCAGTGTTTTCACTCAACCATTTAGAAAATACAGTTATTCTCCCTCCTTCGGCTGTAAAACTGCCGATATAACCGCTGTTAAACACATTGCTGCCATTCTCGCTGACAAGAGATGAATGGGGCTGGGCTTCCTCAGTCTTAAGATGGCGCTGTGCGAGCAGCAGCTGGTTACGGGAGCTCTCAACCCTTTTTTCTTACTTTTCGTTTTTTCTATTGTAAATAGGCACTTTTTCCTATTTTTCCTTAAAGTGGGTGAAGCTTTGTGCAATCGTGCATATAGGAAACCCACTTTTATCACACTTTTATTCGGAGTTGTGCTGTTTTTTGCACTTTTTGGACTTGCTTCAGGTGAGCCCTCTGGGCACAGCGGCGGCCGCTCTGAGGAACAAAGACGCTACACACGTGAGACCCTTCTGGGCCTCCGCAGCTCATCCTTTCTCCACACGGAGAGGCCCCATGTCCCCGCGGAGATACGGAGGAAAAGAAGAGGCTGCAGAGGAGGACGGCGAAAGCGCAGGACTTATTTTCCCTCTATCATCATGGGGAACGTCCTCTCCATCACCAACAAGGTAGAGGAGCTGGCCACGCTGACGCGGCTGAAGGAGCATCGTGAGTGTAGCCTCATGTGTTTCACGGAGACGTGGCTGAATGGACATACACCGGACTCTGTGGTTTCCCTGAACGGTTTTACACTCGCGCGCGCGGACCGGAACGCGGTGGGAAGCGGCAAAAAGTCTGGGGGAGGATTGGCTGTGTACGTGAATGAGCGGTGGTGTAACCCAGCAAACGTGCATGTGAAGGAACAGCTGTGCACGCGGGACTTGGAGATGCTTACGGTGGCGCTGCGGCCGTATTATCTACCGAGGGAGTTCTCGCACGTGATTGTGTTTTGCGTATACATCCCACCATCAGCTCATGCAGGGACAGCGTGTGAAAGACTCCACAGCGCCGTGAGCGAAGTCCAGAGCCGCCATCCCCGGGCGCTCGTCCTGATCAGTGGAGACTTCAACCACGCCTCCCTCTCTGCCTTTCTCCCTACTTTCACACAGTATGTCACGTGTCACACGCGGGGCGACAAGACACTGGACTTACTGTATGTGAATGTGAAAGGCGCCTACACCGCTGCCCCCCTCCCCCCACTGGGCCGCTCGGACCACAACCTGGTTCATCTGCTCCCCCACTACACACCCAAGGTGAGAAGAGGACCTGTGCAGAAGAGAACTGTGAAGGCATGGACAGATGAGGCCAGTAAGAGACTCAGAGACTGTTTCCAGACCGCAGACTGGAGCGTGCTCTACAGTCCTCATGGAGATGACATCGATGGCCTCACGCATTGCATCACAGATTACATCAACTTCTGCGTGGACAGCACTGTGCCAACTCGGACGGTACGGTGCTTCTCCAACAACCACCCCTGGATCACCCCTGAGCTCAAGCCCTCCTGAACCAGAAGAAACGGGCTTTCATCTCAGGGGACAGAGAGGAGCAGAAGAGAGTGCAGCATGTGCTCCAGTGGCGGTTCAGAAGGGCCAAGAAGGACTATGGGAAGAGGCTGGAAGAGAAGCTGGTTCAGAACAATGCGCGGGACGTGTGGAGAGGACTTAAGAACATTTCTGGACATGGACAGAGTGCCAGAGGGACAGCTGATGGGGACCAGCGCAGGGCGGACGAGCTGAACTGTTACTTTAACAGATTTGACTCTCCCGCCACCCCCTCTGCCCCCTTTCCTGCTCCCCCCTCTTCACACATCCCCAGCCCAGCAGACCCTCCCCTTCCTGCGACACCTTCACCGGCCCCCAACTCACCCACACGAACTACTCCCACCCCCTGCAGCCCACCTCACTCCCCCCCTCACTCCCCCCTCTCCTTCACACCGGACCAGGTGAGGAGAGAGCTGATGCGACTGAAGCAGAGGAAATCTGCTGGACCAGACGGCATCAGTCCCAGGCTGCTGAGGACCTGCGCGGACCAGCTCTGTGAGGTCCTCTGCCACCTCTACAACCTGAGCCTCAGCCTGGAGTGGGTCCCCGTCCTGTGGAAAACCTCCTGCGTGGTCCCAGTCCCTAAAACAGCTCACGCCAAGGAACTGGCCCACTACAGACCTGTCGCCCTCACTTCCCACCTCATGAAGACCATGGAGAGGCTCCTCCTCCACTACCTCCGCTCAGTGGTGAGCTCCGACCTGGACCCGCTGCAGTTTGCCTACAGGCCCAACATGGGGGTAGAAGACGCCGTCATCTACCTGCTGCAGCGAGCGCTCACTCACCTGGAGAGCGCCGGCAGCGCTGTGAGAGTCATGTTCTTTGACTTCTCCAGCGCCTTCAACACCATCAGGCTGGCGATGCTGCGGGGGAAGCTGGTGGATGCGGGAGTTGATGGACATCTCGCTGCCTGGACCACTGACTACCTCACTGACCATTCACAGTACGTGCGGCTGCGCGGCTGTGAGTCAGAGGTGGTAGTCTGCAGCACGGGGGCGCCCCAGGGCACCGTCCTCTCACCCTTCCTCTTCACCATCTACACCTCGGACTTCACCTACAACACGGACAGCTGCCATCTCCAGAAGTTCTCTGATGACTCCGCCATTGTGGGCCGTGTGTCTGAGGGGAACGAGCTGGAGTATCGGTCGGTCATCATGGACTTTGTGGACTGGTGTGAGCGCAACTATCTGTGCCTCAACACCAGTAAGACGAAGGAGATGGTGGTCGACTTCAGGAGAAGGACACTCCCACATCCACCAGTGAACATCCAGGGGCAGGACATTGAAACAGTGGACAGTTTCAAGTTCCTGGGTGTTCACCTCAACAATAAACTGGACTGGTCCCACAACACCGATGCTCTGTACAAGAAGGGCCAGAGTCGCCTCCACCTTCTGAGGAGGCTGAGGTCCTTCGGAGTGTGCAGACCTCTACTAAGGACTTTCTACGACACTGTGGTAGCCTCTGCTTTCCTCTACGCTGTCGTCTGCTGGGCCCCGGGCAGCACAGAGCGGGACATGAAGAGACTGAACAAGCTGACCAAGAGGGCCAGCTCTGTCCTGGGCTGCCCACTGGACTCTGTGATGGATGTGGGTGAGAGGAGGATGTTGACCAAGCTCTCATCCATCATGGACAACACCTCCCACCCACTGCACCGGACTGTAGTGGAGCTGAGCAGCTCCTTTAGCACGAGACTCAGACACCCTCAGTGCAAGAAGGAGCGCTACCGCAGGTCCTTCATCCCCACTGCCATCAGACTGTATAACACTACTGTGTAGTTGTTATTATGTGCAATATTTATTATCTTGTTCTTGCACTTTCATGACTTTTGCACTCCTGTTTTTTGTTTTTGTTTCTAAGAGCCCTGTAATGTTAAATTTCTCCTTTGTGAGATTAATAAAGTCTATCTTAATCTTAATCTTAATGCAGTGTGTAATTTACACCCTGCTGATGTACCCATCATGCTACAGAGTTATATTATAGGGTGATCTAGAAAGAGCAGCAGGAGTGGCAGTTGTCAGTGAATAACTCCTGTTTGCCACGAGTGTTGCTGCTTTCTACCAGAAATCCTGGATCCCAATGAAGAACACACGGTGTTCTAAATGAGTGATTAATAATACACAAATACAGTATAAAAAAAGGCACTAATAGAAAAACATGTCAGACAGTTGGGACAAAATAAGATCCACACAATAATGCAACTCAGAGTCAAAGACAGAAAGAAAACCTCCATATGTCCCTATTTATACTTTCCATATCATTTCAGCTTATTCTGACCACTTTAAGCTAATATGTTAAAGGAGAAATTAGGTGTTATAGACATATTAAAAAAGCATATATTGTCTGAAAACAGATACCCAAAAATCGGAAACAAACAGACGTAAATTGAGAAACAGTAGCAGAGAAGAGCCTCATTACATCAGCAGAGACTCCCATGTCAACTGAAATTAAATGTGCATGTAAATTAAATAACATAGCAAAAATTAAACACATTATTTTTAAATTGTTTAGATTTTAGAATACCGGCAGAACACTGGACTGCACATTTGCTTTAAGATTGCAGTGTAAACGGTCATTCTTAGTCCGTTTACAAATCGGAAATCGGTAACAGTTTCAACAGGAGGGACTCACATGCATTAAAGCATGCATTAAAATGCATGAGCCGCTGCCAAAACATAGTACACAGAAGCTCAGACACACACAGAAGAGGATGCGAGTTAATTTTTTGTTAAGAATGTCATTACAATTCAATTGAAATTCAATGCATTTTATTAATCCCACTACTGGCGATTCATTTGCAATAGCTTGTTGCACAGTATGCCTACATGTATATACATAAACGCCTTCATATCCATGCACATCATAATAAATTAAATTCAACAAATAAAATTATTGCATTGATGAATAGCAGAAGGAAGGAATGATTTCAAATACTGGTGGCAGAAGCATGGCGGTGGCGGCATCATGAAGGTAAGCATGGCGGTGGCGGCATCATGAAGGTAAGCATGGCGGTGGCGGCATCATGATGTGAAGCATGGCGGTGGCAGCATCATGAGGTGAAGCATGGCGGTGGCAGCATCATGAGGTGAAGCATGGTGGTGGCAGCATCATGAGGTGAAGCATGGCGGTGGCAGCATCATGAGGTGAAGCATGGTGGTGGCAGCATCATGAGGTGAAGCATGGCGGTGGCATCATCATGAGGTGAAGCATGGTGGTGGCAGCATCATGAGGTGAAGCATGGCGGTGGCATCATCATGAGGTGAAGCATGGTGGTGGCAGCATCATGAGGTGAAGCATGGCGGTGGCATCATCATGAGGTGAAGCATGGCGGTGGCGGCATCATGAAGGTAAGCATGGCGGTGGCGGCATCATGAAGGTAAGCATGGCGGTGGCGGCATCATGATGTGAAGCATGGTGGTGGCATCATCATGAGGTGAAGCATGGTGGTGGCATCATCATGAGGTGAAGCATGGTGGTGGCAGCATCATGAGGTGAAGCATGGTGGTGGCGGCATCATGAAGGCAAGCATGGCGGTGGCAGCATCATGAGGTGAAGCATGGTGGTGGCAGCATCATGAAGGTAAGCATGGTGGTGGCGGCATCATGATGGTAAGCATGACGGTGGCAGCATCATGAGGTGAAGCATGGTGGTGGCGGCATCATGAAGGTAAGCATGGTGGTGGCGGCATCATGATGGTAAGCATGACGGTGGCAGCATCATGAGGTGAAGCATGGTGGTGGCATCATCATGAGGTGAAGCATGGTGGTGGCAGCATCATGAGGTGAAGCATGGTGGTGGCATCATCATGAGGTGAAGCATGGTGGTGGCAGCATCATGAGGTGAAGCATGGTGGTGGCAGCATCATGAAGGTAAGCATGGTGGTGGCGGCATCATGATGGTAAGCATGACGGTGGCAGCATCATGAGGTGAAGCATGGTGGTGGCGGCATCATGAAGGTAAGCATGGTGGTGGCGGCATCATGATGGTAAGCATGACGGTGGCAGCATCATGAAGGTAAGCATGGTGTGGTGGTGGCGGCATCATGATGGTAAGCATGGTGGTGGCGGCATCATGAGGTGAAGCATGGTGGTGGCGGCATCATTGTATTGATGAATAGCAGAAGGAAAGAATGATTTCAAATATTGGTTAGTTTTAGGGAGAATGCATCAGCAAGGACAGGACAAAAGAAACCAGAACACTTTTAGTTTTCTCAAGGATTTATTGATTGCAAAAAGATCTTTTTTCTTTACTCAATTAAAATTTAAGAGGCTCTCCATAAAAGGTTAAGGTGACAATGGTTGAGGATGACTGGACTGACAGTCCACGCTTCAAGATGGTTAACTTTAGTACATCTTTATTATTTTTCTTCTATAGTAATGTGATTTTAATGTGTAAACTTTGACATGTTGCACCTTTAAAGTTTTTATGGGTAACGTGTGCACAGGGACACTAAAACTGACGAATCTTTGCGACAAAAGAGTGTGTATGCTCACTGCAAATTACCCAAAAGCACGTGCAGAATGAAAAGAAGACCCGAATCCAGGTCTTCAACTGTTCATTTTCCCTTTCTGAGCGTAGCAATCATGTGAAACACCTCCAGATGTTTCTCCACCCAAAAGGTGCAGCGCCGGACAAATTACAGTCTTCACTTCTGTCAGGATTCTCTCTCATTTCTTTCTGTCTTTGCTTCCCAACTTTTAAAAATCTTTTGGTTTCTTTCATATTCTGACACACAGCTCGTTTCTCTCCATTTCAGTTGACTGCTTTCATCACTGCATGGTGTGTACCAGGCGTGTCGTCTATCACATACACTTGCGCGCAGTTTTTTTTAAACCTGCTGTTTACTTTCATGTTTGCATTTCAGGAGAATACCTTGTGCAGAACTGTTGATAATTATGGATTCCAGCACCTAAGCTTCCTAAGCTTCATCTTGCAGAACCTGCAGTGGCCTTCACAGGTGAACCTCTCTCCTGCTGTTTGGTTTTATCTCCGCTTCAGTCTGTCTCATTTTAACCCCATTATCAACAAATAACTGCCACATTTTTCTTCTCCTTTTACCCTATAAACCATCAGTTTTATCCCTTTAAAAATCACGAGACTACTTTTTGAGAATCTGAATTAAATATTACACGCTTTTTCCTACCACTGTTGTTACATATTTTGCAAAATATAGCAATTTTATTGCATCAACATTTTTTTTGATTTATCAGATTGCATGTTTTTTTAACGTGTCATCAATTAATATTATTTTATGAGATTAGATTTAACTTTATTGACACTGCACACAGTACTAAGACAACAAAATGCAGCTTAGCATCTAACCAGAAGTCCAAAAGCTGCAGTAAAGTCCCTCATTTCCAATATGTTACAATATAAATGAAATCAACAATGGATCATGTGTTATAAACACAGTAACATATGAATACGTACATACAATGCTTGACAAATGTATTAGATCACCTGCCACAAAAACAAGAAAATAGATATTCTAGAAATCTGTCAAAAACTTGTTTCAAACTAAAAAACTGTATCGTTATTTATTAGGCAAATAACAAATTGGAACAACTAAATAGTCCTTATTCACATATATGAACCAAAAATCTGAATATTTTATTTATGAGA
Source organism: Acanthochromis polyacanthus (assembly GCF_021347895.1). Classification (NCBI taxonomy): domain Eukaryota; kingdom Metazoa; phylum Chordata; class Actinopteri; family Pomacentridae; genus Acanthochromis; species Acanthochromis polyacanthus. The sequence goes on from NC_067118.1 coordinate 7,350,109, forward strand.
AGTCAGAAATGAATCTAGAATAACTTACAACCACGAAAAAAAAAATCTTTCCAAGAATGCAAGTAAATAATTCTATTTTAGCATTAAAGGTATCGTTTTTATTCAAGAACTAGCACATACTGGTGGATTAACCATTACAGAAACATTAAAAATGCTTTTGATAATCAGCAATACTGTTCATTGAGGGCAGCGATGGTGAACACTTTACACTGGGTGGTGGTCTAATACATCTGTTAAGCACTGTAGATACATATAATATAAAATAGATCATCTAAAGAGATAAATAGATGTATGAGCTTTATAATTACTATAGTAGTATGGTATAAACTGTATGAATATAGTAAACAGTAGGATATATGCAGTAACATACACTACAGTTCAAAAGTATGGAGTTACCCACACAGTTTCATGTTTTCCAATGAAAACTTCCATTTTTATTCATGTGCTAACATAACTGCACAGCGGTTTTCTGATCATCAATGAGCCTTTCAACACCATTAGCTAACACAATGTAGCATTAGAACACAGGAGTGATGGTTGCTGGAAATGTTCCTCTGTACCCCTATGGAGATATTCCATTAAAAATCAGCCGTTTCCAGCTAGAATAGTCATTTACCACATTAACAATATCTACACTGGATTTATCATTCATTTAATGCTATCTTCATTAAAAAAAAAAGTGCTTTTCTTTCAAAAATAAGGACATTTCTAAGTGACCCCACACTTTTGTACGGTTGTGTATTTGTATAATTAGCAGTATCAAAGATGAGTTCTGCTTGTGAAATATCACTTATTATCAAGTATTCAGTGAAAGTTAATGCATCTCTCACGAATAACCTTTTTAACTAATTTTCTAATGTTTTTTTAGTCCTTTTTATCCCCCGCCGGCCGTAGGCACGGAGGGGGATATTGGGGCGTGGGCACGTCCATCCGTCCGTCCGTCCGTCCGTCCGTACGTCCACATTTCGTTTCCGGAGCATATCTCAGAAACTACTTGAGGGATTTCAGTCATATTGCACCCAGCCCATCTCTATATAGTATAGATGTGCCTTTTGGGGTGTATGACCTTGACCTGATTTTCAAGGTCATTGTGAGGCATTTCAAATATTTTTTTGTTTCCGGAGCATATCTGAGAAACCAGTTGAAGGTTTTCCTTCATATTGCACACACTAAGCCTGTTAGTAATGTAGATGTGCTTTTTCGGGTGCATGACCTTGACCTGATTTTCAAGGTCATTGTGAGGCACTTCAAGTATTTTTTAATTCTGTTTCTGGAGCATATGTCAGAAACTACCTGAAGGATTTCATGCATATTGCACCCACACCACCTGTGCATAATGTAGATCTGCCTTTTTTGGTGTATGACCTTGACCTGATTGTTTTTATTGTAGTGAAGATATATCATTTTGTAGGTGTATCGTCCAGTATATATTATTATTTCTTGCACTTAGAGGTACTATATATAAGGCGGGGGATGTTTTAAGCGAAGCGTGTTTATTTATTAAATGCTGCCTGCATCCTAATTTGACTGTGACACTAGCAAATAAATGTAAACAAACAGTTCTTTAAAGAAATAGAGGACAAAAATATTAGAACTTCACACAGACAAACACTTTCAGAAGAGTCCGTCCCAGCGTCCGGTATAGCTGCCGGTTGTGGATATGTGATGTGTATCGGTTGACTCGTCTGGCACCACATAATGAGTTTGATGATTAAGGCTGTCATCATGTCTTGATAATTCCCCTGGTTCAAATCCTGCTGGTGATGAGCTCTGAAACTGTCTTCCCTCCGTGAGGCTGCACGCTACAGGAGAGCAATCATTTTCACCTCCAACATCAAACTCTGTATTCTACCAATGTCAAAGAGGAAGACATAGCATGGGTTAAAGTAGGTCAAAATCCACAACCACATCTTGTTGTGACAGGAAAAATGCAAGGCCATGAAGAGAAATATGCGAGATCTGGATTCCAGATAAGAACGGGACCTCAGACAGCTGCTAAAAGTGCAGAAAGCCCAGACACATGTAAATGTTTGTGTATATAGCATATCTATATTTTGTCTGTTAATGTTTCAGTCCGATCTGCAATCGTCTAACACGTAAATTATGTCGCTCTTGGAGGTTATAACACCGATAAAGAAAAGAAAAACCTGTTGTGTTGGTATTCAGAGTGGTGTCAGAGGACACAAAAAATGTAGAAAAACATTTCAAGGTTGTGGAACATTGTGGACATTTTGTCATTCACAGGTGTAAATAATAGAGATAAATGACTGAAGTTAGTTTTGCCAGTGCTGTGTAGACTACATAAACCACAGCAGAACGACAAAAAAAAAAAACTTTTTACCTTGAAACTTTAGTGGAAATCTGTGAGAAATGAAAATGTTAAATTCATTGAAGTCTATATGAATACCAAATGGCATATTTTCTTCTATTTATTAAACTGGACTGAGTTCTTCCTGTGAAATGCAATAAATATATGGAAATAACAGCTGTCAGTGTCCACGGTGTTTTACATTAACATGAGCTGAGAGGCTCCATTAAGAAGGAAGTTCTTTCTCTCAAAGCAGAACCTTAAGGCCTAAGTTTAAACTTTAAGTTTGCTGCTGATCACATGGACAAAGGAAAGGCCTTCTGGAGGAAAGTTCTGTGGTGAGATAGAAGAAAACTGATCAGAAATCTGTTTGGAGGGGAGAAGATGAGGCCTTTAACCCCAAGAACATAAAACCTACCATCAAGCATGGTGGTGGCAGTATTATGCTTTCCGGAAGTGCTTCTGTACTGGATTCAGACTGTATGTTGGACTGGTTTTGGAATTTTTTGGGACTGGTTTATGTTTGGTTTTAGTCTCGACTCTTCTGGTTTTGGATGTGATTTAAAGTTGGTTTAGGATTTATTTCGCACTAGATCTGGACCTGGCTGAGGACTGGTTAGCTGCTCTTGGATTTTTAGTAGTTTACGTATGGTTTTGGTCCCAATTTTGTACTGTTTTTGTACTGGTTCTAAAACTGGTTTTGGTTTTGGGTTGGTTTCAGACTGGTTTCTGAACATTTTTTTTGACTGGTTTAGGTTTGATTTTGGTCCTGGTTTTAGACTTGTTTAGGAATTGTTATGATCCTGCTCCAGCTCCTGTTTCTGTCCTTTGCTCTCCCTCCTGTTATCTCTCTCTCCTGTCTCTCACCCTCCTGCTCTCCCTGTTTCTTCTGCCTGCTGATTACTGCTACGAGTGTCAGCTGCAGTAATCAGCTCACTCCGGACACCTGTTCACAATCACCTCTTGCAGTATAAATCCCAGCTCATTCATTTACACCTTACTGGATTATTGACCCCACATGCCTTCATAAATTCACATCTCCACACGGACTCTGTTTTCCCCTCCTCTGGGTTTCCCTCACTTGAACTCAGTTCATCTCTTGGATTCTCGTTAGCCCCGCTTTTTGTCTCCAGCTAGTAGCTCCGGTCTAGTCTCCGTTCACCCTAGGTTTCCCATCTTGTAAGTACCCCTCTTGAGCTTAGTTAATTTAGTTTAGTTTTATGATCTCCCGTTTTTGAATTCTTAGTGTTGGTTTGTTGAGTTGTCAGTAGTGTGGTTTAGTTCTGTCCCCCCAGTTCGGTTCTCCATTTATGTATTGGTTTAGTTATGTGTTTGAATAAAACTCTTTCCTTTATTTACTTGTCTGCCGATTTCTGTCTGTGCTTGGGTTCTCCAGCTCCCCTGTAACAGGAATGGTTTAGGACTGGTTTCAGATTGTCTTTGGCAGGTCTCTCTTTAACTCCAAGAACATCAAACCTTCCATCAAGCATGGTGGGGACAGTATCATGCTATGTGGAACTGAAGCTTTACAAAATAATGAAGGAAGACTACCTCCACATTTTTCAAGAAAACCTAAAATCATCAACAGAAGGTTGATCTTGGACACAGGTGGATGTTTCAACAAGCCAATGAGCCCAAACACACATCAGACGTGGTAAAGAAATGGTTCAATCAGGCTAGAATGAAGGACTGGTCTCCCCAAAGTCCTGACTTAAACCCATCAAGAAGCTGTGGACTGATGGAGAAACGAGTCAGAAATTATCAGAAAGACAAGTTTAATTGTCAAGAGGAGGGTCAAAGATACAATCGGATGCGAAAGAACCAAAATGCATGATTTTTGTGACAAAGATTCATGTGTTTCTATAATTTCATAATAGAAAATCAAGAGTTCTAGGAGTCATTGGAAAATATACACTGCTGTGACATATATGATCTTTACAATTGATAGAAACCTTTGTCTGAATTCAAACTGTTTTATGAGGAAGTACTGGTGTGGTGCTAAAAACTGATTCCCAGATGGTTTCCACTTGTCTACAGCTGCTTTTATCTGGATCAAACAGTCTCAACATGCAAACACACAGAGCTGCAACTGTTAACTGATCAGTTGTAAGCTGTTAAAGGTATTCTAATAAGACATAAATTGGTTGGAGTCATATTTAAAGGAAAAAGTCTTAATTTTCTGACTCCAGCATATTAAATGTGATTATTTTCTGGTTTGTTTACTCCCTTGTGATGGTAAACAGAATATTTTTGGACTGTGGACATTATTCTGATAAACAGCAATCTACATTTTTCACCGTTTTCTGAGATTTTACAACCAGAAATTAATCAACAGATTAGATAGTTGCAGCCTTCCATGACAGGCAAAGTTTCTAACGTCCTCTGATGTTTAGACTGCATATGTTTGGTATGATTAACCTTTAGATGCATAAGGGTCATTCCAGGTGAAATGACCAGATATTCCTTGGGGGTGTTGCTGCACCATCTTCAAATTAGTCCTAAATTTGTATGCTATTAGATAGTCACAAAAGTACTTTCTATGCAAAATTGTAGGCCTGTAGCTCAAATAGTTTCTGAGTTGTGGGGGTCTGAATTTTTCTGAATTTGGTCTATAAAAAACCTCGCCAGTGTTTTTTTTTTTCATCTTTCAGTGGTTATTTCTCAGCCTCCAGACATACCAGAGAGCTGTGAGTTGGTAAACAAGGCCTCTGCATGTAGCTAGTGCCCCCCTTATATTTAATTGTACAATGTCATGTTTCAAGCAAAAGAACCTATACCTAAGTTATAACTTAGGCTATAACTTAAGTATACCTAAGTTATAACTTAGGTATACTTAAGTTATAACTTAGGTATACCTAAGTTATAACTTAGGTATACCTAAGTTCTACCATTACACTTTTTGAAGGGAGTCACCTTTAACAACTAACATTTCAAAAAGAACAAAACATACATAATACTACCATTGGAATGACTACTAATACTTGTATGACATTACCCATGCCATTTTGAGTAAGAATATCTCAGTAACTACAAATATAACCCAGCTGCTTTTTTGTACAATGATAGAAGACAGATGGAACTGTCTTGTAGAAAAATTTGGGGTCTCTGGTACCTGTCCCACACTGAGATTTTTGCCACCAAAAATAGCCAATTAAAAATTTCGCCCAACTTTGGGAGCTCATATTTTCCAAACTGAGGTACCTAGAAAGCTCCAGTTTGCTAAGTTATCACACAAGTTTGTGTAGAATGGAACCCAGGGGTGTTAGAACACTTCTGTGCAGTATTTCTAGTACTTTTAAGGTCCCAAACCCCACTCGTGAGTAGGTATCTCTTAATTTTTTTTAGCATTTTTAGCAAGCCCCCATGGCCTGCAGAGTGTAGGGAAACACCTGGGGATGTTTGTGGGGCACTAGCTACACGCAGAGGCCTTGTTTACCAACTCACAGCTCTCTGGTATGTCTGGAGGCTGAGAAATAACCACTTAAAGATGCAAAAAAAAAAAAAAAAAAAAAAAAAAGCTGGCGAGGCTTTTTATAGCCCAAATTCTGAAAATTTCAGACCCCCACAACTCAGAAACTATTTCAGCTACAGGCCTACAATTTTGCATAGAAAGTACTTTTGTGACTATCTAATGGCATACAAATTTAGGACTAATTTGAAGATGGTGCAGCAACCACCATCTGGTGAAACCATACGGAATGACCCATAAGTGGGTCAAAAATGATTATTGTGATTAACATGATTGGTGAAAAAAACTCCTTTTGCTATTGTCCTATAGGTTAAATCTCTAAAATATGTCTGCCTTGAATGAAATACAGTGATTTTGGTGCATTAATATTATTTCAGTCACTTTTAGAGGAGTAGAAAGTGACATAGGAGCCATAAAGCTATTTTAACTGATTAAAATGGCTCATGTAGAACACAGTGGAGGTAAATTATGCAGACTGCTTTTATGGAATAAAATGAGTCACTTTTAGGCACCACACCTGTAGATGCAGCCGCCCCCCCCCACCGGGGACTGATGCTGGCGGTGGGCCGGGTCTCCGTGGGTGAGGTCCGGCTACCTGCTCCTGTGCAGCCGGTGACACCTCCTCCCTTCCCGGCGGGGCTGAGCCTCCACTGCTGTCCCGGACACCGACTCACACGGCTGCAGCGGGACACGGAGAGTCTGTACGGGAGGAAGAAAGCGAAAGAGAGGCAGTTTGCCCGGTGTGTCGGAGAGGTAACGGCCGCAGAAAGCTCCGGAGCAGGTGAGCTGACCGGGTTGGATTTAAGCTAACTTTCCCCGCAGAACAACCGGGAATAAGCGACGGGTTCGTTACCCTGATGTTCCTACAGGGGCAGTGAGGTTCTGCTGCTGTGTTCTTGGAGTCCTCTTGAACCTGACAGTGATCATGGTGCTTCTGTGGTTCTACTGTTAGAACCCAAATGTTACTTTTAAGGAACTTTAGCGCACTTTATGCTAGGCTAATTATTAATCTTTGTAACGTTAGCTGTTAGCTTTCTGTCATGTTTACCAGCAAACAGGGAACATTTTACCAGAGTTTAGAACAGTTCCTCAGTATTACCTACAAGTTCTAATAATGTTTGAGAGACAACATTATAATCTGATGTTCACAGGACGTTTTAAGGATATTTATCATTTCTAGTAATGTTCCTCTGAGTTTAAAAGTGAACTAAGACAGAACGTTTTAACATTCAGAGGATGTTTGGAGGATGTCAGATTATGTTCAATGATAATTAAAGAACAACGTTCTCAAACAAACATACAGAAAATGTTCTCCAGATGTTATTGAGACCTTGGATGATTTAAATGGATGGATAGATAGATAGATAGATAGATAGATAGATAGATAGATAGATAGATAGATAGATGAATAAGTAAAAGATTCCTGTAATGTGATGTATTAAGAAAGGTGCAACATTCTCCCTGCAATGTTCTGAGAATGATTTGGGGATGTTTCTGTTGAGAATTTTCTTCTTTACAACATTCCCTCAATGTTACACGATAACAAAAGAAGGTTGTTCTGAATATTTTAAGAACTTTTTTTTCAGAAATCTTTACAGACTTTTATCTACAAGAACATTCTGGACCTAAAAACCCTCAAGCTGAAGACATTGGAAGAACTTTGCAGAACGTTTGTAGAACAAAAATTATGCTTTTATGGTCTAACGTTAGCATTCAGAGGACGTTACCAGGAACATTGCTTTGCAGTCAGAAACTATTTATTTAAAGAGTTCTTGACTGCATTGTGAGGAAATTCAACAAAGTTCATGAAATTCTTTAAAAAGTTTATTCAAGTTTCCAGAATGTTCTTCTCAAAGGTAGGATTCATTTCAAAAGACGCTCTTAAAATATTCCTAAAGCATTTTTCAAATGGTAGACTGATAACTTCCTTTATTATCATGTAGCATTGTGGCAACATTTTATAGAACATTCTCAACAGCAACATCCCCAAAACATCCTCGGAACATTTCAGACAAAAACCACATTCTGTCTTCTGAGGCCTCAATAGCATGTCCACAACATTTTCTGAATGTTGATTTGAGAGCTTTCTTCTTTTTTATCATGGAACATAATCTGAGAACATCCTCAATAATAAATATAAATTGAATAATGTGTTTCATAGAATACATTTTAAGAACAAAAGGGAATTAATGAACACAAACAAAAATATTGTGTTGATTTGAAAAGCATAAACTCCTACCTACCTAAATATTAGTAAAAATCCAAATTAAAGAGATACTCCACATCATCTGCTGAAAGAGGAAAGTTTTATTTGCTTCTGTTAAATCTGAGTTTAAAATGTCCACTGAAGAGCCAAAGAGTGATGCTGAAAAATAATTATTTTTTTATTTTTTCACTGAATTACCCTATAGATTAAATTTTAAATATTTGTTTGACAGAAAGTACTCACAGATATTGGACTTTTTTAATTACAATTTTTTTATAAGAACATCTTTGTGGGGAAATACTTAGAATTTTTCTGTCTGGTTCTTGATCTGAAATATTTTCGACCAAATCAAGACTAATGTTAGAAAATTGCCTCAGAATGGAAAGAAAAAAGAAGGAAGGAACTAGAAACCTACAAATTGGAAGCTTTGAGAGGCTGGCGATTTGATGAATGTTTGTGTGTTTGTGTATTTGCGTCACTGGTGTTGTGGGTTTTATAAATGCGTTTACACAGTCGCAGTATGAGGACCTGGACTTCCTTTTTGGACAGAAGTAAATCCCCATAATGCAGATTGTTAAATTCTAGGCTGAAAAGTTTGGGTTAGAGTAAAGTCAGTTGGAGTAATGCTTAGAACCAAAGGTAAGTGGATGCAGTGTCCTTTGAAGTGATGGAAATACGACTCTGTGTGTGGAACTGTTCTTTTTCTAACACCAGCAGCAGATTTCTGCTCACATTCCTACCAGATTAACCAGAAGGTCAGATTAACGGAGAGCAGAGTTCAGACTCAGCATCTAAAACGGTAGAAATGATGGTCAAGTGTTTGCTCCAGTTGAAGACCAGACACAGTTTTTCGCTGAACTGTTGGTTCCTTGAGCTCAGGGTAACATTAGAAAGCACTCAAACTGGTTCTACACGATAATAAGATTTTTAAAAAGTACCAGAGTTTGCACCAGGTGAACAAATGCTTTAAATCCACAACAATAATCAAGTTACAAATCAATTCTTGCTTTATCTGGGATTTGAACCTCACTCAACCCTTTTAAATCTTTCAACACACCCATAATCAGAGATTTTCCTCTTCAATGGCTGTGTGAAGTTGCTGGATATTGGCGGGAACTGGTACATGCTGTCGTACACGCCGATCCAGAGCATCCCAAACATGCTCAATGGGTGACATGTCCGGTGAATATGCTGGCCATGCAAGAACTGGGACGTTTATCTGAATGTTTTTTAGAAGAAAAATATTCTAGCTGGATGTCTGTGTCTCTTTACCACTGACCGCTAAAAAAGGCTGAAAAATGAGAGTCTTTAACTTACTTTTCTTTTGAGCTTCAACCGAATACCTTAAACTAAACTGCTTTTGGTTTTAAACGTCAGTGACTTCATTCAAGCTAACGTTGCTAATACCTACATTAAACCAGCTTCTGTTCTCCTAACTGATGCAACCTAACAGGGATTTAATCTGCTTTAAACACAAGTAAAATTGATGAGCAAATCATTGATCATGAAGCTGCGTAAAAATCTGTCTTTTTCTTAAGTCCTTCCTGTCTGTTATTGATCAGACAATCTGCAATGCCATTCACGTTATCGGTGATTTCCGGATTTACTGGGTTTGTGTGTGCAGCACAGGGAGACAGACTGAGGAATAAAAACCTGCTTTCTTAATCTGAAGTGCTCGACTTTACTTTGGTCTAGAGCCATTTATCGACACAAAACATAATAGGTTTTAATGTCAGGGTCACATATGTAGACGGGAAAAGACAAACAAGTCGGGACTTATTGCAGATAATGACGGAACTCATGACGCATTGTGCTTTTTAATGTATCTGAGAATATTTTCTCAAAGACACGAACAGAAAGGTCAACATTTCATTTTATCGGAGCATTTCTGCAGCACTCCAGAGGTGATTTATGAGTGTTGGTGTGCCCAAAGTGAGAACCAGTCGATCCAAACACCTCTAACAACCTGCCGGCTGTTTTAAAAAGATTCATTTCACCTTCCTCAGTCAAACTCCAGACCATCCGCTTCACACAGTTACACTTTTTATTTGTTCTTCTGGCTCTGTGCTTTACATCGACGGCAAACTTTATGTCAGATAAAGCACTTCTAATGCATTGTGTCTGAAGTTTCACAAACTGACTCACAAATGTAAGTTTTCTAGACATATTTTGACTTTTGAACAATTTTACATTTTTTTAAATAGTTCTGGAGAGATTTTGAGTAATATTGGATATATTTGGATTCATTTTTGGAAAAAAAAGTATAAATTCAATAAATTTCATATATCTTTATCTTGTTTTTGGACAAATCTTGAGCAACTTCACACAAACAGACATACAAACACACACAGACACAAACTGACAAACAAATTTAAGTTATTTTGAAATTTCAAATTAATTTTAAACAATTTTAAATAGTTCTGGACAGATTTTGAGTCATGTTAGATACATTTGGAGTTATTTGGGGGTAAAAAGTCTGGAACTTTATCAAAATTGATCAATTTTTTTACTTATTGTGGACAAATGTCGAGTCATTTTAGACACAAACTGACACACAAATTGAAGTTTTCAGGACTAATTATGAGTTATTTTGGAATTTTTAAATAAATTTGGAACAATTTTACACAATTTTTAAAAATTGTTTTGAGCAGATTTTGAGTAATGTTGGAAATATTTGGAGTTATTTTTTTGTGTGTGGGGGGATATGAATTCCATCAACTTCATCCAAATTTTATCTAATTTTGGACAAATTTTTGAGTCATTTCACACAAACTGACACACATATTTAAGTTTTCTAGACAAAATTTGAGTTATTTTGGAATTTTTTAAATTAATCTTAAACATTTTTTTTTAATATTCTGACGAATTTTGAGTCATGTTCGATACACTTTGAGCTATTTTGGTTAAAAAAAAAGTATAAATTCGATACAATTTGCAATTTTTTTATCTTGTTTTAGACAAATTTTGAGTCATTTCACTTCAAAAGTTACTGAACAACAAAGGATTATGTCTAGCAAAAGCATCAAACTTAGAATTCTCTACCATTCCACTTTTCTTTGTGTCAAAGTGTTTTATAGGAAAATTCAGCAGTTTCATCTTCTCAGGGTTCTAAAACCGAGGCGTCCTGATGGCAAAAGTTTCATGTTTAGATTTAGACCTCACACAATCAGAAGAACCCGTCTGAGGATCTAACACCACAAAGGGGATCGAAGGGGGTCAACATTTCTGATATATAGCCTAAAAACGGACCTAATGAGCTTAAAAAGTCGTCAGTACAATCTTAGATTGAGTTCTAAAATGGTGAAGTTATGTTAAAGTTACTGGATCAAACCCAGTGCTTGACAAGCAGGTAAAGCAGCTACTAACTAATGTTCCTCCATCCGACATGACCAGTTTGACCAGTTGGGGTCTGCTGGACTCGTGGATCCTCTTAACCTCCAGGTTAGAGCTGATATTAGCAGCAGGGTGAGAGGTCCTCAAGCTGATTAAAGCTGGTAAGCCTACTGGGCCATGGGAACCTCCAAACACTCTAAACACCAGGACACAAAGGAAATGTTCGATTCCCAGCAAAAAAGCAAACATTCTCCAGCATTTCCTCACTGAATAATAATATTAAAGCAAAGGTAGACAATATTTTTTTGCATCTTTGGCCAAAAGTGCCACAAAAACCCTCTGGATTCTTATGGACTTATGGACTTAGTTCACTTTTAACCTCACAGGAACATTATTAGAAATGATAAATATCCTTAAAACATTCTGTGAACATCAGATTTAAATGTTCTCTTTCACACATTATTAGAACTTGTAGATAATGTTGTGAGAATGTTCTCTGCTTGTGTCAACGTTTGCACCAAGGCTTCTTTTAGTTCCCAGAATGTAAGTTGGGAAAGGTTCTGTCTTCTGAGGCCTCGATAACATCTGGAGAACATTTTCTGAATGTTGTTTTGAGAACGTTCTTCTTTAGTTATCATGGAACATAATCTGACAACATCCTCCAAACATCCTCTGAATGTTAAAACATTCTGTCTTAGTTCCCTTTTTACCTCACAGGAACATTATTAGAAATGATACATATCCTTAAAACATTCTTAGAACATCAGATTAAAATGTTTTCTTTAGAACTTGTAGGTAGTGTTTCCTGCTCGCTGCTAATTCTCACAGAAATTCAACTTAGCTAGCCAGAGCTGACAGATAAACATATGATGTGGAGTCTTTCCATACGCATTTATGACTGAACAGTAATTTTCTTGGTTGCAATTTGCTCCATAGATGCTGAATATGTTCTTATAAAAGCCGTTGCATTTTCTGAATTCATTTCCCTGAGCTGTGGCCTCACTTTGCTCTTTCCTGACCTGCTCCATTTGACTTAATACTGAACTGAAACCTCCTCAGAGCTTCTCAGTTCACCTCCAACCTTCTCGCCTACTGATTCTCTATATTTCTAGTCCAAACATGAATGTCGGTGGTTGTGTCGGTCTGATGTGTTAAACTGAATCACATCATAGTCTTCTTGCCAGCTACAGTTGGTTCATGTCCTTGCATGAGTCTTTGTCAGCCACAGCGGGTGTGTCCCTTTGAGTTTCGCTTAATTTTATGATTAATGATTAATCACTTAAGACACTAAACAACAGAGCTAATTTGAGAGTAGAGCTGCAAATAAAAAAAAGCTGCACTAGTTGAGCATGAAAGCGATTGTGTGTTCAAACTTTCCACTGTGTGTGTACATAGGTGGTGTGGAACAAAGGATAAAAAAGCCCTGCTGGTCTCAGGTGTTCTTTATTTGATTTCTGGGTCAATAGTGGTGAAAATCTGCAGCGCATCCCACACTGGGAGACGTAACTATATCTCTTAAATCCCAAAATGGAAAATTATCTCTGATGATGATCTGTCGTTTAGTGTAAGATGCCAGCACATGTAACGCAACTGTTCAGACAGTATTATGAGATTTCCTTCAGGTCTGGAGTCGTTGATCTGATATTGTATGTAGTGGATTAGGAAGCCCTTTGAAGAAAAATCCGTTCCTTGTTAGGCACAATTCATAAACCCAGTCCTTTTGCTTGAAGATGTTTTGTTTGGGTGGTCGGCTCCTATCAAATCGAGCAGATGTTCAAATAGTTATTTTTCCTAGCAAGTTAAATTTGGACAGAAACAGAAATGAGAAAGAAGTGGAATAGGCTGAATGAAGTCTGCAAACATTGGAAATTTCTGCATTATTGCCTGAATAACAACCATGATTTTATGCACTATTTTTTCAACTTTATCCCAAAGCCTGTAAAAAGATCTATAGTCTGATTTGGGTGGTGGTGGAGTTTTTGGAAACATTTCTGTGAGATCAGTTCAAAATTAAAAAAAGAAATAGAAATAAAAATAAATAGGAAAAAATAAAATAAAAATCTGATAATTAAAAAAAAAAAGTAATCCATTTTAATCTAATAAATCTAATAAATCCAATAAATCTGTATAGGTATTAAGTAATAAAATATACTGCATTTCTAAAATAAAAATACCAAAATAAATAAAAAAAATATTAAATAAAAATATCGTAAGTAAAAATATGATGAATATGTAAATTTAATACATTTTTTCTAATAAATTATAATAAATCTAGTAAATCTATATAGCTATTAAGTAATAAAATATAATACATTTATAAAAAAATAGAAAATACAAAAATTAATGACAAAAATAAAATTAAAATATAATAATTAAAAAAGATAAATATGTAAATTTTAATCTAATAAATTACAATGATATAATAAATCTATATAGATAATAGGTAATAAAATCTAATATATTTCTAAAATAATAAAACGCATAACACCAAAATTAATGTGAAAAAAATATCAAATAAAATAATATACCTATTTACATGTTAAATATTAAAATGTAATACATTTATAAAATAAACAATACAAAATGCAAAAATAAATATAAAGTAAAATATAATGTTATAAAAATCTAATAAGTATTATAGATAATAATAAACTGAAAAATAAATGACAAAATCTGAAAAAAATAATAAAACTAAAAAATAGATTTAATTAATGTTTGAAATAATAACCATATGTAAATATTAAATAATAAATATATTTTTAAAATAAGACATTCAAAAAATGAATACAAAATCTAAAATATAATTATAATAATCTTGAAATTATATATCATAAATATTCTAAATAATGATAAACCTATATATTTATTAAATAATAAAATATAATACATTTTTGAAACAAAAAATATAAAAGTCAAAAAATATATGCAAAAAATCAGAAATTTAGAAAATAGAAAAAATGGAAAAATACAAGACTTTATTTCCATTTCTTATACTCTCAGTTGATGCCTTAAAAAACAACTCAAGATGTATTTATTTCCACTCTATCCATTTGACTCACCTGTTGTGCTTTAGGTTTGTAATCTGTATATTCTCTTACTTGTAATATGACTGTTTTTTATTTTTTCTTTGGCTCTGCTGTTGCTTTGTTTTGTTGTTTTCATGGTCTTATGTTGTTTTTCCTTGGGACTATGCGCTAGTAAAAGGCGCTATATAAATAAATAGCCTTTACTTACTTATTTACCACATCTGTGGATAAGTGTGGATCATTATCTGGTACTTTCATCTCTCTAGGAGAGTGGAATCATCTTTAGCTATTTGTTGATAGAAAAAAAGACTGATGTCTTTCAATCTGATAAGACGATCCAGCACTGGTTGTTTTGGTGTGTCTGTTAGCAGAATGGCTTTATTAAGTCTTATGATGTTCGTTGTTGTGTATTTTAGTTCATAATCATTTCCTCAGAGTTTCAAAGATACAATTCCATACTAAAGATACTAAAGACCCCAATTACAAAGTCAGTGCTTCTGTTGTTTTTGTACCAGTGCTGTATTTTCATGTTGAGAACCGTTTTTCCCAGAAGATGTTTTTCTCCACATAGTATCAAAACCATCCTGGAATTTTCACTTAATTTAATCTGGTGAGCATCAGTCATTGTGGCTTCAAGGTGTGTCGCAGTAATTTACAACCTAGCATTTACAAAACGATTAGATTGTGTTTGTGATGGTAGCTGAGGGGGATGCAACACTCACCTTTTGATGAATTTAATACCAAATAATACCATATTTAAAGGGCTTCAATGCAAATATTTTAATTACCAAGTGAGAAAAACAGTACAATATATTGTATACAGCTTCAATGCTTCGTGTCGGGTCAAATAAATCACAAGTCTCTGAAAAACAAATATGTTTGTTCCAGGCTGCTAGAATTATTGTTTTTTGTTCCAAATATGTTCTGAGCAAGTTCAGCAAAGTTCTACTTATATTTACAGTGGGAATGTTAGAATAATTAAAGACGTTCTGAAGGTGTTTGGCGATGATGTTGGTAGTGTCACTTTAGTTCCCAAAATGGAGTGTTGCACTGAGAATGTTTCATCTTCATTTCATGTAACAGTGTGGGAACTGTACACGTATGCGTGTCGTCAACGACATCCCCTCAGAACTTTACGGGATGTTCCACTTTTGTTAAAATATTACAATACTGGCACATCTTACAGATAAACATCAATTTCAATTCAGTTTAGCACCAACAGCATATGTCATCTCATCACACTTCACACAATAAGATACAGACCTTAAACAAAGAACAGAGAACCCAACAAGGACCCAAAAGACCCCCTCTACCCCCACCCCATAATGGGGAGGAAAACAACAAACCTCTGACAGAACCAGACTCAGGGAAGGCGGATGTCTGCCTTGACTGATTGGGGTGAGAGTCGGGATGGAGGATAGAGCGGTAACGTTCCGTCTAAACATTTTCCTAATGTGACGTTGAGGTTTAGGAGGGTATGTAACAGACATTAGTAACTACTTACATGGTAAAAGTTCCTCCAACGTGTTGATAAAGTACTGGGCATCCAGCGACAAGTGATTAGTGATGAGAGTGGTTCGTGTTTGGGCTGGTGTTGAACACAGGTCGTGGATGCTACCATATCGTTATTGATCTGCAGAGTGTAAGTACAAAAGTTCAGCTCATTTCATTAATACAGGAGGTCCTCGGTTTATGACATCCTCGACCTACGGCATTTCATCTTTACGTCGGAACCAGTTATGGTCAGGTCCTCAGTTTACGAAGAATTCTGTTCTGTTGGAACTGGTTACGTGGAACTAGTTGGCGAACAGAGTGGAAGAATACATTGTCACGCGGCTCTTTAAGACGGCTTTATTTACATTCACCGGTTGTACGGAACCTTGCATTGTGCTACACTTGCTAACTTTTTGCCCTTCATCATGGCTCCCAAGCATAAGTCCGACTCTTCTGATGGCAGTACTTTGAAGAAAAGGAAAGTCATCTCCATGGAAGTGAAATGAGATATAATGAAACGCTCAGGTTGTAGAAAGAGTGCAACATGTTCTGTTATCTTATTGTAAAATGACTCATACATGCGTGAAAGTCATTGATATTCTTGACTTTTCCGAAGAACTGATCGATATCGTGATGCACATAATGGTTTTGTTTACTAAAATTCACTTCTGTCAATCCACAGGGACGGAACTCTGATGTAAGTCGAGGACCCCTCTGTATCAGTTACCTCCCCTTTATCTCATTTCATTAATTCCACATCCTCAACTCCTCTCCTGGCATCTTAGGTGATGTCAGTTAAATATTATGTAGCTGTATGAACCAAGGGTCGACTGATACTGGTTTTCTGGGGCTGATGCTGTCATAACTGGGCTTCTTCTTTAATGAATATGATTATCGGTGAATATGTAAAATAGAAATAGGAGTCCTTAAATTAGGACACTCTCGACTGAGATTGATCAGTTTGTCTGCTGGTGTTCTTCTATTCTCTTCTTTTTCGAAGGTTTCATTTATCGGTACAACAGCAGTTCATATTCCTGGTGACATATCTCTTCAAGGTTCTGTGCCACTTTGTTTGGTTTATTGTTCTGCTGGAGATATGAAAAAATATTGCTTTAGTGGGTTGTTTTGTGTCATCCTGTCCTTGTTGATCCTTCAGTGTGCTGCAGAGCTCTAAACATGAGGCAGATTGTGGATTGTGGTTTT